>NW_018480058.1:147096-209486 GCF_002113885.1 Mizuhopecten yessoensis | reverse complement strand
GGGGGGAGACAGGGTCTTAAACTTTCATTTCTGGGTCCCTCAAATATTTCAGAGAAAACTATCTGAAACCAGTTTCACTTGCAGCATCAACACCTCTGGACTCCATTATCATCCGGAGAAAGTTTTATTGTCCTCAAACCAAAACAAACTAACGTGGATTACAGGAAACCAATAGAAACTGTTGTGGTTTAGACCGAACTTTGAACACTAACAAATCATTGTGGATTAGAGGAAACCCATGAAACAAATTGCTGTGGATTGCTGTGGAAAACAAGAAACTGCAGAAAACATTAAGTAGATTGATGGGAATTAAAAAGAATTTGACACCACAGATTATTGTGAATGTAAAGAAACTGACAACACTGGGGAGGGTCATAACATCCCTGGTGTGTATCACGATAAATTGCAATACTGAAGGAATGTATTGTGGTACGCATCCTGAAAAAAAGTGTTCAATTAAAAAAAAAAAAATGTTGTCAGAATGATATCAAAGTGAATCACTGTCCAAATCCTATGATATGGATCACAGATTAAGACAATTTGTTAAACCACCATCGATTATGAAATTTCAACTGATTACAATGACTTGTAATGGATTGTCTTTTTAATCAGAAACTTACCATACAAACAGATTGTAGTGGGTTAAAGGAAATCGACCACACTAGGAACTAACCACACAAATAGATTATTGTGGATTAAAGGAAATCGACCACACTAGGAACTAACCATACAAACAGATTGTAGTGGATTAAAGGAAATCGACAACAAAAGCAGTTGACTTTGGATAATTTAAAAGAATCTGATCAAGTTTTGTAACGTAACCTTTCCATGCCAACTTTCCCTCTAGAGACTCTCTTCAAACACAAAAAATTCTCGCACTGAAGTTTTAATTTGTAGCATCAGAAACGTAATAAACTGGAATTCAATTCCTGGCAATCTAAACTGATATTCTTCAATAAAAATTAGATTTTTTTCCTCAAGATGTTAACGAATTGTATGGAATTTATTTCTAATACTATGCCATGATATTGCTTTCCCAGCGAGAAAGCCATAAAATCTAAGTTAACATTAATAAACTGCAGACACCAATCATAGAAATTTATCGTCTTTTCCTGCGAGGTCATAGTGATCACCAGCTGGAGGAGCCATAGTCGGAGATTTATGTACTGTTGTGACCAAATCATCGACTTCTAAAGCCATTCAATCGCTTCATCAGAAGCAATGCTGCTCATTTGATTTCAGTGACAAAAAATAATTTTGTTTATCCTGTACGGCAGAGATACATTTGTAAAAGCCGAACAAATTACATCATCAAGACGTGCTGCTAAAACTTTAATCAAAATGTATCACCAACAGTGGTCGGCGACAAACTGTTCAGGGCAATGACTGGGAACTCTCAACAAATAGTCCGTGCAAAAACAACCTTGAAGATTTCTAATTAGAAAAATTTGATAAAGTTGGAAATGAATTCGTCTCCACGTTGTATAATTGTGTGTGCCGTTCATTGGTATAAACGCCTCAGGCAAACAAAGAATGTGTTTAATTTCGGCATGTAATCAATATATAGCTAATAGTCACTCTTAAGTAAATATTGGGCCGAACTTTACGCCAAGAAAATCTCATCCCAATATTTACTCCAAGTCCACTTGTCGGGATGCTGTTTGCTCAATTCCTATATACAATACCGCAACAGTTTCCTAAGTTGTGAATACATCGCTGAATCTTATGATAGTAAGTGTGATTAAAAGCTCCCACAAGAAGAGACGTGTGATTTCTAAAGTACCACAGACTTCAGCGCTGAAAAACGGGGATGCTGAATGATCAATTTTTTTTTAAACAATTTATTGGTATCTTTCATTTCTTGTTTTAACATTGCACTTAAGACACAGTACAGTATTACATTTCATCTTTGCATCCCTTTTCTCATACAACAATTTTCCCTAAAACAATCTGACTACATTGTTACGACATGTTTTTCATTTTGTTACCTCCAGGACACATCAGGGACATATTAACATGATACAGTACACAAAGGATACACATTGTCCCTCCAGGACAACAAACCTTGTTCATTTCAAATTGTTATTCACTCTGGCAAGTTGAATAGTTTTAATGCAGTTTTTAATTTTTAAATCAATTAGAAAAACAGAAGCTTACAAAACACCATTTCATTGTTACACATGCACAAACCCAAATATCCTCATACTTTGCCTCTTCTCTGGAAAAAAAAAAATAATTTTAAATAAAGTAAATAAAGCGTTTCATGACCTAGCTGAAACATTTGGGAGAGAAGGGAGTTTTACAACAACTAGGTTTCTTGTCTGATCAAGACTGCTTTGTCTAGCAGTAATTACGATCCATTATTCCAATGGCGCGCTTTACACAGCCCTGCAGAGATACGGAAGATAGCCGAGGAATAAAAGTGAAAGTTTTCAATAATTAATCTGAAGAAAGAACTTAATCTGAATTCTAAATTAACTCTTCATTAGTTTTACTGAACATAATATAATACAGACAATGACAGACTCGTTCAATTAAGCGACAGTGGAAATCTTTGTCTAGTAAAAGCTTTTACTAAAGTTGGTCCATTAATTAGTGATTATTTCCAAGAGTCTTGCATTAACTCATGATTTTTTTCATGATAATTTTTTTCATGATAAAATCTTACCCTTTTTGAAAGCTAGTTCCAAATTTCCAGGGGGGTTTCCATGTGGGGAAAAATGGAGGAAAATGGTGAAAATACATGATTTTAAATGAAAATTCTCAGGGGGGGGGGGGCCCTGAAGCCCCAAAAAACCCTCTGGATCCGCCACTGATATACAATTATATTGTTATTTTTTTCAATTATTATTTTCATTCTTGTACATGATTTGGAAATTTAAATTTCTTCTCTCTTCTCGTCAGTTTGAAACAACTTACTAATTAAAATGATTACCAACCTATATCGGTCACATTTCACACCGGAAGGAAGTATTGGGTTAGAAGCAAATTGGTAGGAAGATATGTTAGAGGGAAGCAGTGGTAATAAATTAAGGTACAAAGAAAAAATAACTTTCTATATTACTTGGTTGTGATACTGTTGGTGAAGAAAATCTTTTTATTGCATGTTGCTCAAGATAAAAAGAGTCAGGAGCATGATAGATTTCTGACCTGGGTTTTGTGTACTTGATAATTAATTGGACAATGACTGGTCTCTTTCCACCCGACTGATTATCCCTCACAAACGCCAATTACGATAATCCAGGACATAGAAGAATGATCGAACAACACTGAGGCTTTGGATGTTAGAGACATATTTTATGTAATTTACGATAAAATCCATAGTCGTTTATGGGCCACTTGGCCTTTTGTTGTCAAACTCTGTTCAAATCCTCCACGATATTCATCCATCAATCCCTACGATATCTAAAACAAGAACAATGAAATCATGATATATATATAAAGCGGAATTTCTAATTTTATTGATTTTTTACTTTTATAGGTGGCTAGTCTTTCTGATGGCTTAATCACTGTAATTTTTTTTATTGATCAACCAGACAAGAGTACCTTACAGAAAGCCATAATGAGGAAAATTGTAAGCACACCCGAGTCTTGATTGTCGGTAATTGTGAATGATCCTTTCAGTGTAAAACAGGCAGATCAACATCTCCTGAATTTCCTCAAAACTCACCTGGTCTCTCGTTAAGCTCGTTAGGCTATAGAGATTTAATCAATAGTCCTACAGAAAGGACAATTACAAAGAGCACCTGCACTTGAGATAACTTATGACACAGGTAAATTATTACCAGGTATATACAGGTGAGAGATTGTGTCTGTGGTACAGGAAACATCATGTTTGTCAGACTTTACATACTCAGGTCTGTATATACAGCATATTAAAATAAAGGCGACAACCTTCATTGAATTATTCACAAAAAGCTAACGTGACACTTTGAATTAGTTTGATTTTGAGATCAATACTAATAAAAAGATTTTTCTAAAAAGTGTGACAGAAGTATAAATAGGCTATAACATGAAATGTATTGAGTGTGGCAGGAGTTATCTCCCTGTATTAATTCAGTGACAGGAGTTATCTCCCTGTATCAATTAAGTGACAGGAGTTATCTCCCTTTTTTAATTAAGTGACAGTTGTTATCTCCCTGTATTAATTAAGTGGCAGGAGTTATCTCCCTGTATTAATTAAGTGACAGAAGTTATCTCCCTGTATTAATTAAGTGACAGGAGTTATCCTCATGTATTAATTAGTGACAGAAGACATCTCCGTTTAATAATTAGGTGTTAAAGGAATTAGAAATGGAGTGACATAAGATATCTCTCTTTAATAGTAAAATATGACAGGACTTATCTCCCTTTAGAGACTCAGTGACAAAGGTATATCCCTTTACTAAAAGAATATGACAGTATTTATCTCCCTTTAGAGACTCAGTGATAAAAGATTTCTCCCTTTACTAAAAGAATATGACAGTATTTATCTCCTTTTAGAGATTGAGTGACAAAAGATATCTCCCTTTACTAAAAGAATATGACAGTAGTTATTTCCTTTTAGAGACTCAGTGATAAAAGATATCTCCCTTTACTAAAAGAATATGACAGTATTTATCTCCCTTTAGAGATTGAGTGACAAAAGATATATCCCTTTACTAAAAGAATATGACAGTATTTATCTACTTTTAGAGACTTGGACACCAAAGATATCTCCCATTACTAAAAGAATATGACAGTATTTATCTCCTTTTAGAGACTTGGACACCAAAGATATCTCCCATTACTAAAAGAATATGACAGTATTTATCTCCTTTTAGAGACTTGGACACAAAAGATATCTCCCTTTACTAAAAGAAAATGACAGTATTTATCTCCCTTTAGAGATTGAGTGACAAAAGATATATCCCTTTACTAAAGAATATGACAGTATTTATCTCCTTTTAGAGACTTGGACACAAAAGATATCTCCCTTTACTAAAAGAATATGACAGTATTTATCTACCTTTAGAGATTGAGTGACAAAAGATATCTCCCTTTACTAAAAGAATATGACAGTATTTATCTCCTTTTAGAGACTTGGACACAAAAGATTTCTCCCTTTACTAAAAGAATATGACAGTATTTATCTCCTTTTAGAGACTTGGACACAAAAGATATCTCCCTTTACTAAAAGAATATGACAGTATTTATCTCCTTTTAGAGACTTGGACACAAAAGATTTCTCCCTTTACTAAAAGAATATGACAGTATTTATCTCCTTTTAGAGACTTGGACACAAAAGATTTCTCCCTTTACTAAAAGAATATGACAGTATTTATCTCCTTTTAGAGACTTGGACACAAAAGATTTCTCCCTTTACTAAAAGAATATGACAGTATTTATCTCCTTTTAGAGACTTGGACACAAAAGATTTCTCCCTTTACTAAAAGAATATGACAGTATTTATCTCCTTTTAGAGATTGAGTGACAAAAGATATCTCCCTTTACTAAAAGAATATGACAGTATTTTGATATCTGTTACTAAAGTAGTGTGACAGCAGATATCTCCTTAAACTGAATCTGATAAAATATATCTCCCCTTTCTTGCTGTACAAATAATGTGACAGGAAATGTCTCCCTTTGTGAAATTTTACATGAAAGGATTATCTACCTTTGTAAAATACAATATGGCAGTATAGTGTAAAAATCATATATACTACTCTTAACAAAAATAAACATTGATTTGTTTTTACAGTAAAACCTTGTAAGTCAGGACAATTTTGTTTCTGTGTAACCTTGTTAGTCTGGACACTTTGGTTTATGTGAACAGTATAGAACCTTGTTAGTTTGGACACTTTTATTTGTTTGTACAGTAGAACCTTGTTAATCTGGACACTTTAGTTTGTGTATAACCTTGTAATTATAAGACTAGTACTGGACACTTTGGTTTCTGTGTACAGTAGGACCTTGTTAGTCTGGACACTTTGGTTTGTGTGTCGGTATAGAACCTTGTTAGTCTGGACACTTTGATTTGTGTGTACAGTAGGACCTTATTAGTCTGGACACTTTGGTTTGTGTGTTCAGTATAGAACCTTGTTAGTCTGGACACTTTGGTTTGTGTGTCCAGTATAGAACCTTGTTAGTCTGGACACTTTGGTTTGTGTGTCCAGTATAGAACCTTGTTAGTCTGGACACTTTGGTTTATGTGTCCAGTAGTACTTTGTTAGTCTGGACACTTTGGTTTGTGTGTCCAGTAGTATACATACTTTGTTAGTCTCGACACTTTGGTTTGTGTGTACAGTAGTACTTTGTTAGTCTAGACACTTTGGTTTGTGTGTCTAGTAGTACTTTGTTAGTCTAGACACTTTGGTTTGTGTTTACAGTAGTACTTTGTTAGTCTCGACACTTTGGTTTGTGTGTCCAGTAGTACTTTGTTAGTCTAGACACTTTAGTTTGTGTGTACAGTAGTACTTTGTTAGTCTAGACACTTTGGTTTGTGTGTACAGTACTACTTAGTACGTCATGTTAGACATGTGCTAATCTCATCAATTTGGATATTTTACTCCAAACATTTTGTTTTCTGATGACAATGGGTCCTTGTCACTTTGTAATCACAAAAGCCTTTAAAGGTGGAACACTTCAATCAGAAAAACTTTTACCTTGATCTCTAAACTTCGTTCATTAACTTGATGTTGGAACCTTTTCATTGATTTTTTACAACACTGTAGGCAAATCTACACAGATCATCTTCCACGATCAATCTCTATCGTTATACCACACTGTAGGCAAACCTACACAGATCATCATCCACGATCAATCTCTATCATTTTACCACACTGTAGGCAAATCTACACAGATCATCCACGATCAATCTCTATCATTTTACCGCACTGTAGGCAAATCTACACAGATCATCATCCAAGATCAATCTCTATCATTTTACCACACTGTAGGCAAATCTAAACAGATCATCTTCCACTATCAATCTCTATCATTTTACCACACTGTAGGCAAATCTAAACAGATCATCTTCCACTATCAATCTCTATCATTTTACCACACTGTAGGCAAATCTACACACATCATCATCCACGATCAATCTCTATCATTTTACCGCACTGTAGGCAAATCTACACAGATCATCATCCATGATCAATCTCTATCGTTTTCCCACACTGTAGGCAAATCTACACAGATCATCCACGATCAATGTCTATCATTTTACCACACTGTAGGCAAATCTACGCAGATCATCATCCACGATCAATCTCTATCTTTTTACCGCACTGTAGGCAAATCTACACAGATCATCATCCAAGATCAATCTCTATCATTTTACCACACTGTAGGCAAACCTACACAGATAATCATCCACGATCAATCTCTATCATTTTACCGCACTGTAGGCAAATCTACACAGATCATCATCCATGATCAATCTCTATCGTTTTACCACACTGTAGGCAAATCTACACAGATCATCCACGATCAATCTCTATCATGTTACCACACTGTAGGCAAATCTACACAGATCATCCACGATCAATCTCTATCATGTTACCACACTGTAGGCAAATCTACACAGATCATCCACGATCAATGTCTATCATTTTACCACACTGTAGGCAAATCTACGCAGATCATCATCCACGATCAATCTCTATCTTTTTACCGCACTGTAGGCAAATCTACACAGATCATCATCCATGATCAATCTCTATCGTTTTACCACACTGTAGGCAAATCTACACAGATCATCCACGATCAATGTCTATCATTTTACCACACTGTAGGCAAATCTACACAGATCATCCACGATCAATCTCTATCATGTTACCACACTGTAGGCAAATCTACACAGATCATCCACGATCAATGTCTATCATTTTACCACACTGTAGGCAAATCTACACAGATCATCCACGATCAATCTCTATCATGTTACCACACTGTAGGCAAATCTACACAGATCATCCACGATCAATGTCTATCATTTTACCACACTGTAGGCAAATCTAAACAGATCATCTTCCACTATCAATCTCTATCATTTTACCACACTGTAGGCAAAGCTACACAGATCATCATCCACGATCAATCTCTATCATTTTACCACACTGTTGGCAAATCTACACAGATCATCATCCACAATCAATCTCTATCATTTACCACACTGTAGGCTAATCTAAACATCATCATCCACGATCAATCTCTATCGTTATCCTCCGATACCTTTCCCTTTCAGTGCATGAAACCCACGATTTCTAGAAAACAACATCAATTTTTCATAATGGTGCCGACACTCGTCTGCTTCATTGGCCATAAATATAAGAGTACCTTTCAATAAAAATAAATATTATGAAAAATTCAAGGAAGAGAATCAATTATTAATTCTTGTATGAACAACACATCATAATGTAAAATGTATGTTCCAAAGCAAGACCTGTTCTATTCCTAAATATATGTGTTTATTTTCACAACTATAATTACCAATTATGAAATATCACAGATGGTATATTGGTCAAACAATGTGCCAGAATGGCAACAGAATTGAAGTCAATATCCATTTTTGCTTTATTATTGAAAAAAAACACCATATCTGCCATAAAAGTTAGTGATACCCCTGTAGTACTGCCCAGAATAACGGCCAATACCAACGACCAGGAATCAGGAAAGTCAGAACTGATCACAGCTGATAAGCACAACAATCTAGTTTACAAATTACTTCCCGCTGAAAGAAGAAAATAGATTTATTACAATTACAGTTCCCACAAATAAGACTGGAGACCAGCTAATTGTACTCCCAAAATGCCCTTTTCAATATCTTGGTAACTGATCTACCTCTAAAACCTCTTAACTTTGCTGCACATATCGGTATGAAGTTTACAGACTGACATTAGAAATAAAAGCTTACTAAATTTAGACAGTAACATTACTTGTATTGATCTAAATGCGACACTGAAATCATTTGTAACATATTGTGTAGGGTCAAATCAAAGACTCTGAAAACAGAACAGGAAACGCCATAATAGAATTTATTTCAGTGAGATATGTATAGACTCAAAAGATGAAAGGATGGCTGAAACAATTAAAGCTAAGAGTAACTTAGGCTAGGCTAAAGTACATACATATATATATATGTAGCTTTAGAGAGGTTGGGATATGATGTAAAATACCACCAAAGCTATAGGCTGGTATAGGCACTTTAGAGTGATAAGCAGAGATAAGGTTAAAATAGGCTAAGAGTGCATAAGGACATGTTAAGAGGTTTTGTGTTAGGCAAAAGGCTATAGGCTTAGTGTAGGTAAGTTCCCATTGAGAAAGGTCCAGCCCTATCAGATAGTACTAACTAATATTTCTAATTTTTCATCTTGTGACAGCTAAATCTGTTCCTATAATCTCAAAAAAACAGTCACATTTCTCATCTTATCATTCTCATGACAGGATCTGTTCCTACAGTACTCTTACAGAACAGACACAGTTATCATCTTGTGACATGATCTGTTCCTACAGTACTCTCACAGAACAGACTCAGCTCTCATCTTGTGACATGATCTGTTCCTACAGTACTCTTACAGAACAGACACAGTTATAATCTTGTGACATGATCTGTTCCTACAGTACTCTTACAGAACAGACTCAGCTCTCATCTTGTGACATGATCTGTTCCTACAGTACTCTCACAGAGCAGACACAGTTCTCATCTTGTGACATGATCTGTTTCTACAGTACTCTCACAGAACAGCCACAGTTCTCATCTTGTGACATGATCTGTTCCTACAGTACTCTCACAGAACAGCCTCAGCTCTCATCTTGTGACATGATCTGTTCCTACAGTACTCTCACAGAACAGACTCAGCTCTCATCTTGTGACATGATCTGTTCCTACAGTACTCTTACAGAACAGACTCAGCTCTCATCTTGTGACATGATCTGTTCCTACAGTACTCTCACAGAACAGACTCAGCTCTCATCTTGTGACATGATCTGTTCCTACAGTACTCTTACAGAACAGACTCAGCTCTCATCTTGTGACATGATCTGTTCCTACAGTACTCTCACAGAACAGACTCAGCTCTCATCTTGTGACATGATCTGTTCCTACAGTACTCTCACAGAACAGACTCAGCTCTCATCTTGTGACATGATCTGTTCCTACAGTACTCTCACAGAACAGACTCAGCTCTCATCTTGTGACATGATCTGTTCCTACAGTACTCTTACAGAACAGACTCAGCTCTCATCTTGTGACATGATCTGTTCCTACAGTACTCTTACAGAACAGACTCAGCTCTCATCTTGTGACATGATCTGTTTCTACAGTACTCTCACAGAACAGACTCAGCTCTCATCTTGTGATAGGATCTGTTCCTACAGTACTCTCACAGAACAGACTCAGCTCTCAGTTTGTGACAGGATCTGTTTCTACAGTACTCTCACAGTACTAACTCATGATCAGCTTTTCTTTTGATAGCTAGATCGGTGGCTTCTCTCTAAGTACTGTTTTTAGTAAAGAATCTTATCTTGTGCCAATCTCTGTTCCTACATTGTACACTGGCTGTGCTTTGCCTCCGTCTCTGCTCCTGTGACACAGGTGTGTCCTATCGACACTAAGCAGATCTCCAGAATTAAGCTTGATCTCATAAAAAACAAATTACTGTTGTAGACCAATGAGGTCACAAATGAAGTAGTGTCAGCACCCACAAACAATGGTAGCAGTCAACACAAGGTATAGTGTTGATCTGTGAACGGTGAAGACCAGGGGTTAGAGCCAGGCACTTTTATGTCCATTTCTTCCATCTATTCTAGCCTGTTAACTGTAAGTTTTTGATAACTCTAAGTAAACTGAAAGAGAAGTTGCTTTGCCTTTGAAGGAAAGAAATTTCCTACAGTATTTCTGAGCATAGCTGCCCTCTGACCAGTAGTCAAGCCAAAATAAATTTAAAAAAAAAATTGATGACATTAAGGATTCTGAGAGAGAAGAAGTCGCTTTTACAGTGAAGAAAGAAAGCTAAATTTATGATAACAACTATTTCAGTGTTGCTGTGTCTACTAATGGTCAAACATGAATCGGCAAAACAAAAAAACACATTTAAAAGTAAAGAACGTTTTGGGTGTTATTTGGGCATTTCTATTTAGAATTAAACTGCATAAAAGGAACTTTAACTATTACCGTAATGTTAAAACCCTTTAATTATTGTAAACTAGACCCGATATCTTCAATCACAGCCATCTCAATTAGACTGTGTCATAGTTGTAAGGTAATTACCTTCATTTTTTTTTTTTTTTATACTGAAGCAGAAGTGGACAGGGCCGATCGCTGGTGATCAGGTGGCTCAATCGATAAGAGCATCCATCCATCTAGAGCTCGGAGAGTCACGAGTTTGAATCCTAGCCTGGCCGTGCATTTTTTCCTTTCCTGTTATAATACTACTACCATATATACTTGGCTGAATCGTGTTCTACTAGTATCGTAACAGAGCTTCTATTGGAGCCAGTGTAGGGCTGACGGCCATTCCCAATGGAAAATGTTGCAATTATTTCCCAAAATCTCTTTAAAGTCTTCAGATTTAGAAAATTTGTGATTCTTAGCTTGTATTTTCAGATGAAACTGTATTACAGGAACATCTAAAATCAAATATTCTCATATGCAGTTCTGTACACATGCCTGACAGTTCATGTGGAGGTGATAGAGGAACTCAGCACCTCAGCTTTCATTAACGCCACAAGGAGATTCATTGCGATTCGAGGTTAAAACAAAAGTGTCCGAATTTAGATCGGACAGAGGTACCAATTTCATCGGGGTCACTGATGTGTTAAAAATCGATGGACAGACCGGTTAAGGAATTCCTCTTCAACAACGGTGTTGTATGGCGTTTCAACTCACCACACTTGTCCCACAATAATTGGGAGGAGTGTGGGAACGCAACCGTGTATCCTTGATGTCATGATGAAAGAACTCTCTACAAAGGACATCACACATGATGTTTTTTTTTTTTTCTATGGCAGAAGTTACTGCCATTGTGAATTCTCATCCGCTTGTACTGGTTCCTACAGATCCTGAAAATCCATCAATTCTCAGTCCGTCTATGTTGTTAACTCGGCAAACAGCAGAGGTCTGCGACTTCGCTGCAGACATTGATCTTTGTCACATGTACAAAGCACATTGGTGTAGGGTTCAGGCTCTGTCCAACATCTTTTGGAAGCGCTGGAGAACATGGTATCTTCAAACAACACAGGAGGAGGAAGTGGCAGTACCCTAAGATGGATCTATGCAAGAATGATATTGTGTTGGGCAAAGACAAAGAATCACATCTAAATGACTGGCCTATGGGGATCATCACAGAAACCTTTCCAAGCAAGGACAATCGTGTCAGAAAAGTCTCAGTGAAGTTGCTTCCAAAAGGACAAAAGAATTGCAAAGAGTACACGCAACTCAGGTCTGAACTTGTGCTTCTCTTTGAAAACGAATATTGGAATCTGTATTAAGCGACCATCCAAGGGAAATTAAGCTGACATTTAATGTTAATTCCGCGCGAGAGTGCTGTTGCGAACATCTCTGAACAGACCCAATTTCAAGAACGAAAACCCGCCAGTGTACTTCATCCAATAATTGAGGATATCGTTGGGTTAAAGGTTACATTGCCTAGCAGGACACTTGCGCAATCAAAATGGTTTTGCTCAGCTACGATAGATATCAGTCCCTATTTTCACTGCTAAATCATCAATATCGACAGTTATAAAATTACATTTTATTTGTTGCGGCACATAAATGAAATAAATATAAGTTTGGAATTATTTTTTCTCAAATTTGTTCATTGAACTTGGTGAAAAGATCGTGTATTAGCCCTTCGTCAAATGTGGAGATACAAAACTATTCCAACAACCGTTTGGTATATTTTCGTCAAACATGGTTGCTAAAATGTATAAAATGAGGTTGACATTCATTAATATGTTGTGTTAATAGAGTTACGGTGTATAATTTCACTAAGTTTGGCAGAGTTGCCTTTCTTGGCCTGCTGCTTTCGGGGGTTTTACAACAAGAGTTATCATCCTTTTCCAAGCTCTCTAGCATGTTTGGAAAGTTAAGGTCTTTTTACCTATGAACAACGTTTTCGACATGGCACTGCAGTGAAAGCGCACTGCACCAATTTATCCCAGTTATAGCCCAGTCTAACCATGATGTAAGGGTCAATTACCCGTTATAGCCGAAATTAGGCTTATGAATCATTTTTGAACTGATAATGTTTAGTATATCATGTGAAATGTGTATCATTGTAAACACATTGTGTTTTGTTGAGAAGCATGCTACATATCTATCTAGCCAATTCGCCCCAGTTGGAACACGTGTTTGCTGTAGTTTATATAGCTTGCCCTCATGATATGTTCACCTACATAGGGATGATCCTCTTGTTTGTTTATAGTGTGTAAGCAGTATACATGCCTATATCAGAACAAGTACTACAAGTTTATCAAATATATTCTAATAATGTTGTCTGCTCAGCCAATTAGTCATTTCGTCACAACTTGTATAGTAGGTGTAATATAGAGAAACTTTGGTCGAATCGACCAAGTGACAAGTTGTGGTTTACTGATTACATGGATAATGTTGAGGCTAATTTTATCTATTTGAATTGTGTAATTTGATAGATCGAAATTCATTGTAGCTAATGAATATGTAAATGGTTAGGTACAGTGTAACCTGTCTAAACCGACCCATGTGTATTATGTACACCTCTATAGATAAAAGTCTTTTCCTAGTCCCTTCTTACCAAACACTAGTATGAAGCTTCAAAATTATACAAGATATTGCAATACCAAACACTTATATGAAGTTTCATGAAATTCTGATAAGGAATGAAGTCAGTAGAATGATGACAAAGTTTTTCCCAAAATAGTAAGTGACCTTGACCTTGAACATAGAAACTAGAAATGCAAACTTGTTCAAGGCATTGCCATACCAAGTTTCAAGTAATTTCGTTGAGGAATGAAGTCGGTAGAGCGATGTCAAACTTTTTCAAAAAAATAATAGTGACCTTGACCTTCAACGTAGAAACCCGAAACCCGAACTTGTTCAAGGTATTGTCATACTTAACACACTTGTTTGAACTTTCATGAAATTCTGTTGAATGAAGTCGCTAGAGCAATGACAAAGAGTTAACATACATACATACGTACAGGCGGACTCCCAAGTCCCCTCAAACTTTCATTGCAAGGGAATAATAACTCATCCCAACATTTTTCCCATTTGTTGCTAATTAAGTCTTTTAAAAACGTCAACACGTAAACTGAGGAACTCTTCTGTAAAACGGGCTTGGGAAACGCAACTGGTAACACCAGGGGGAATTCATTATCATCTCAATATACTACCAGGGACTTACTTGATAGAGAATATCCAAAAACATTCTTCTCAACGAGAAAACCCTTGAGTATTTTAACGAGGTATAGGCTTAACCTCCATGCAATTCATGACAATTTGTATGATGTTATATTGGGATAAGAAGGTCGTAATTGTAAATCTCGTGCTTGCTGTCAACTTCCTTAACTTCCTTTTGCCACTGGTGGCATTTCAAAGCTGGTCCTCTGTAGCTCAAAGAGTGGTTCTACACCATCCCTACTGTTAGAAAGTACTCTAAACAAGATCGCTGTGACCGTCTCCAGGTACACATTGTCAAGTTCAATCCAGATTAGGCTGTCTCCACTTACATAACAGAACACTGCAGAGCTAATTTTCGATATGTTACCACCAAGATTAAAGAAACGAGGTCATAAACTAGGTACACTAAGGGCCTATTATTTTGGAGATGCCATTATTTTGGTGATGATCTTCATGTACACTGGAGTGATACTGTACAGGCTTTAGCCATAGGGTGTGACACAGATACCCTTATCCCCACAATCCCTGTACATACACACAGTGGGAGCTACCTGGACCGTGGCGATGAGGGATCTGTGCCACACCCCTGTAGCTTTAGCAAATTCACAAATAAAGATATTTGCTAGTTTATATTACGTAACCCTGCATATGGTGCTTACAGTTGGTTGGTGACATTGTTTTAGGAGAACAAATACATATTGGTCAAAGATTGACTTCTAGTTGACTTACCAAAGGAATTTGTCTTACTGTAGGAAAGTTAGCTTTACATCTCAGTAATGGTTATGTATATTACAATGCCAGGTTCAATATATCTTTCCAATTTAACCGAACCAGCCATTGTCAGTTCATTCTTAATACAACAATCTTTTGTCCTGGAAAACATTAGCTGTAAATTTTGTTATTTACGTGTATGTACTAAACTAAAATATTTAAATACAACTCCAGCACACACGCAGGCATACACATAGGGAGATATTAGCCAGGTGGCATAGGACTAGTAGTTACCCAGTGGGCACATGACGTTGTAGCAACGTTGCCATAAGGTCGGTTCCTGACGTTGGGATTTGGTTGTAACGTAATGTTATCCTAATATGTACCTGGTAATAAAGATGATTAAACAACAAAGACAATATATTTCAGTGTCATGACAATGTTTTTATTATGAAAGTAGCAGCTCCCCATCAGCCTTCTTCCTTCCACCACCTCCTCTCCTGTCTGGGGCATACTTCAAGGCTACAGACATGGCGGTCTCTGCTGTAGTTTCTGTGTATCGCTTAGTACGTACTACAGCATCTACAATTAAATCAATTAATCCTTAAGAGCCACAAGAAGGAATATATCTGACACTCAAAAAATTATTAATATAAACGGGATATGAAACGCATAAAACATTAGAGTCTTACCAAGCACAACTTTTAACAATTTCCGATTCTGAAATTATTTTTGTTTTTATTTATCAGCTTCCATGCTGCTAAATGTATGCCATTTAAAAGATATCCATTTAATTTAATATACTTTGAAGTTGTATTTATAAATTAAAGCACTAATTTTATAATTGAAAAGTTAAATGAGTTGCACATATGCATAGAGAATTATTGTAGAGAATAACTATAATTTATCATGTTACAAATTAAATTCTCAATTGGTAAAGTATAATATCAAGATAAACAAGTTGTACACCTCATTACCTGGTACATTAATATGTACATTATGATTTGATTGTCACCAATTATTATAGGAAATGTTAAACATTCAAAAGACCTAATACTTAAAATTATATACTTTGTGTATCGAATTATGCATACATATCTCAAGCTAGTAAGCTATATACAAAAATGTATGTATATATATATATATATACACTTGTAATATACATGTATATATATATTATAAGGACCTAATTTACGAGTTATGTCCCTTCTCGGTGTTACGAAGACTATATATATATATTATGCCTATTTATAGAACCATCCATTTACTCAGAGTGACACTATTCACCATCAAAATTAACAAATACGTACAGAACTATACACAGGAATCAATCCTAGTCGACCATATATACATACTCAATGATACTGCCAGATAGAGTTGAAGTTCGACAGTTAAATAAAGATGCACATGCCATGGACATGGAGCTCAATCGCCAGGCAATTACAAAACTAGTCCGACTAAATTATTACAGTAATAGCAAATGCCAGTTCACTTTACATGGTACGCGTGAGATCAGTCAATTCTGAACTCGTCTATAATGCATTCAACGACATGCATGTAAACAAAAACAAATGAAACACGTGTAAGTGGTCACACTAGGCTAAGTTGCGGTAATTGATTGAAAGACACAAAAATAAGAAGGGTTACATACCTTGAAGTTTGTAAAAAGTGGAGGGACAGCGGAAAAATGATAATATATTACAGCTGATTCACTGGTCAGTCGTGGTCAGTGATGGTCAACGAACAAAGAATCGGAAGTAGAAAATCGAGCACAAATATTTCCATTATCGAAATGTAAATGTACGTAAATATATTTAAATACAATCGACCATACATTTGCTTATTTTTTTAATTCAAAATGAACTACGTGCAAAGTAATATTAATGCATATTATTAATTTGTTTTCGTGATTTGTAGTGACCCCTATTGGAGAGGAAACACACATAAAGGGAGATAATCGGTTTGTCTTGAGCGAATTCAAGTGTCAAATTTTTAATTCGTAAACGTATCATTTTAAGACTATGGTTTGTTAAGCATGATCCTGTAACAGTGACATACTTTAATAACATGTATTTCAATCATTCTTTAATATTCATAATGTTAAATAACATGCATTTAAATATATTTATTTAATATGCATAAGTTGGGGTACGACCTAAACCAGACGTCGTAGCGATGTCAGTTGCAGACGTCAGTATTACGTCTGGAAAAGACGTTAGATTAAGGATGCCGATGTCGCGACCACAATACGACGTCCTGCCAACGTTAGATTAAGGTTGCCGACGTCGCGACCACAATATGACGTCCTCCCAACGTTAGATTAAGGTTGCCGATGTCGCGACCACAATACGACGTCTTCCCGACGTTAGATTAAGGTTGCCGACGTCGCGACCACAATATGACGTCCTCCCGACGTCTATACAACGTTTTGTGCCCATTTGGTAACGCCTGATAAGGCAGCTCCTGCGAATTCCTCAAAAATTGTATATGCTAATTGTATTAATTGTATATCTATGTACTGTAAAGCGCTTTAGAGTGGCTTATGTTAGCTAGATAGGGCGCTATATCAAATGTTGTATATTATTATTATTTTATGTGACATAAAGGGTTAGGACCATTCAATCCCTGTTAAAAGGCTAAGCCCGAGAGCTTTGACCTAGAGTGACTGTTCCTATTTATCATGTTAATATCTGCATCACTTGAATGACCTGAACGCACCAAAGTAATCTGTGATAATTACTGTATAAACATTTCTAAGCTGTTGCACCAAAGAAAATTTGGATAATTACTGACCTCAATATATTTGATTTTGCATCAAAGACATTTTTTATAATAACTGATCGTCTGATGTCAGTAATATTTTGCTGATGCCCAAAATAAAACTTTGATACTTATTTTCATTACAAATATTTAGCTTCCTTGTACATGTATTGTGCCAAAGAAAATTTTAATTATCATTGCCAGCACTAACATTTATCCATTGCACCCAAGATAATTTTAGATAATAGAATCTTCCCCTACCTTGAGGGTGTGACAGAGAAATCTCCAACCCGAGGGGTGATATTTTTTAGTTGTTTAACCGGAGGCTCTGCCGAGGGTTAGACAACCAGACAAATCACCCCGAGGTTTGGAATTTTCTCTGTTACACACTCAAGGTAGGGGAATATTATTGTCTCCCATCCTATTATTTCAGTCACAGCTCCACCGACAGTAGTCTGCCTTGTTTGTAAACAAAAACACATGTAGGGTATGAATATTGTCATTCACTTTTGATGACGTCATAATTACATAATTGCACACGTGATAATCAGCACGAGCCTATCTCCCCCTAGGGGGTGACAAGCTGATCTTTCCTGGCTTAAACAGGAGACACATCTGTGAAGGGTGGGAGAAATCATTATCATTATTTTTTCAAAATAATCATCATTACTAATTTTTAGCTATTGCATCAAAGAAAATTTTAACAATTATTGACATCAGTAATGTTTAACTATAATTGCACCATTGAAATTTTGCATGACCCAATAAAAATTTCGACAATTACAATATAAAGGTCACTAATTTGTCAATCAGTGACATCATTGCATACACCAAAGATAATTCTCACAATAATAAAGGTCACCAATGTTTAGCTTGCACCAAAGTAGTGATATGTACGCGTCCACTGAAGTAAGCTATGTATGAATATATTACAGAATATTGGTTTCTGAATATTGAGTGCCATTATTTTTACTATATATATATATAATTATATTGTGCTGTTGATATCAAAACAATGGACACACATATCACGTACAGTACAGTTGGCTCCAGAACTTATTTGCTTTTCAATATCCCGTGTTATATTTCAATGTCCAAATATATGGTTTATCATCTTTTATGTCATAAATGGCTACCTTGAACTCAAGTTGTCCTTGTAAAAGAACGTAGCTTTTGAAAGTCAAATATAGTAAATGATTTAAAGTTGCAGCTCTATACAATAAATCTCATGTTTCAAATATATTTTCTTCATTAAGGGGAAATGTATCTGCACCTAGAAACAGTCATCTAGCTGTATTCCAATACCAGGAGGAGCGCTGGGGTGCATGTTGGCCTTCCTTTTGGAGGAGATGCCGGCACCAAACGAACCAATGAGGGTCTAACAGATCAATACACAGACACACACTGGATGTTTTCCGTCAGATTCACCTCAGGGGAAATGTGACATGAATGTTAAATGTATTCGTTTTTATTTTCCACCTAGACACAGATGCGCCCAAACTTCTGAATGTGAAGTCAATCTTAATGAAATTTCGTGCCACAGTAGTTTTTGCATTCCTCAGCGACATAAGGTGTAAGAGAACCAATTTGTATGACAGACATGCACAGAGGAAATCCAATATATACATAACAACAAAAATTTGACAACATATAAAGAACCCAATTTATATAATAAATTTCATAAGAAGAGAAAATCAGTATTTAGCTCTAGAATTGCACAACAAAGCCAACTAGCCCATCGGTATGACAGCTAGCGTCGACATAACAATACCAATATGTACATACTCGATACATGGCCCAGTGTGAAATGTAATGACGGCTTCACACCCCCGTAATTTGTTTTGAATCTGTGACCGGAATAAAAAGACACTCTATCAAACACTGCCTGCCTTGTGGCTTCACAATTGTGAGAGAATTTCAATAAGACCCCAATTACATGTTTTATCAGCCTTGGCGACGAAGATCCTCGGGAGAACTGAACAGCAACAAAAGATGTGTATGGTAGCAACTGTTCTCAGTCGGTTCCAAACTTCCATTTTTACACAGCTTCCAGCTGGTCAGAGCAGCAGGAGTTCATGAAAATAATACTATTCCTGTATTCCATATACACAAAAGTATAATCATATTTTAAGTTTTCACCTATAACAAGAAATTGGTACAAAAGCAATATAAAAAGAAGTTGCTGGCTTATTAGATTCAATGTTAATTTTTCATCAAGATGTGTTAAAGGCATTTTTTATTTCTCAGAATAAAATGCTTATAGACTCTCACATTGAACTGACTGATATTTCAGAAAACAATCTCAAATAATTCAATTTAATTGACATTAAATGCTAAGCCAGACGTTCGCCTATATTTTAATTATCTGTATGGCCGAGGTTTTTATGGTGATTAATCTTGACACTCTAAGCAAAATTAAATACAGTATCTTACAAAAGCTCTAAAGAGTTTTAAAATTTACTTTCACTAATTATAATAAAAAGAAGTGATTTTTCCTGTTTCAATTTCAATTTTAAAGACAACATTCTCATTGTCTTATAGATGTGGAACTTTTCAGATAGTAAACAATACATTTATCAACCTAATAAATCACAATGCAAATTTTACTTGATGTATCTCAGCACAATTCTGAACCTATATATATATATCCCAGCAGGGGATTCCTAAAAAAATCAAAAAAATCTGTATCAATCACTAACAATCATGCAGTACAGACAGCAGTAGTTTTTTCAGCGAGATATTTTAAAGTAAGCTTTTAGGTTCAAAACTTTGTTAAAAATCATATGTTCGGCTCGATAGCATATTCTCCAAAATCAGACGTGTGAAAATTTCTCAAAATACAAAGACTTTTTCTTGTTTTTGTTGACATTAAATGTAAACAGGCAACAATAAGAATTGCAATAGGCATATACAGACTACACACGTGCATGATGTGGAGGCGGGTTCTACAGAGTCAAAAAACCTCGAGATAAAGAGAAATATGATGGCCAGGGGACCATGCGCGAGCTCTAAGCTTGAGTTAGGTGAAGTAATACATGTCAATGCTGTCACAATTCCTGTTCACCAAAAAGAGTCTGATTTTATTTATGAGGAACTGTGGATTCCGTTTCAGACAATGTGAAATGTGGATTTTTTTCTTAATCAAACCATTGAGATAAATAAAACCAATCAAATAATGGTGTTGAAATACAAGTTGAAATATGTATAACGACTTGCCGCTTTGTTCCAGTTGACCCAAATGACCAATTGAGTCTATTCTATTCCGTCTTTGCGTATTGCAGAGTTATCTTCTCTTGTGAGCAGGTATTGATTGTTATGTCATTGGTTTGTGTGAAAAAATTACCTTGTTTTCTCAACAATTGATGACGTTACTCTCACAAACAGATGACGTAACAATCAATACCTGCTCACAAGAGAAGATAACTCTGCAATAAGCAAAGACGGAATAGGAGGCAAGACTAAATCTGACCATACCTGTACCTGACCTGACTGACAAGTCGTTATGACTACCACAGGCAGAGTAATCAAATCTTGACTAAGAACTTCATTTGTGGGGCAAACATCCAAAAACACAGATCAAACATTCAGAATTTCAGTTCTCAACTTACAAACAAAACACACACAGATACACAGGTCTATTCTGACAAAATACATGAAAATATTCACAGGATTTACAATCAGCTCATTATTTATATGCATTGTATTACACAATATTAAATTGTAATTGCATAATATTTCTTAATTCAGTTTCATTTTTCCAAAGAGTTAAGTTCTCATAACAGCTATTTGATCATATTACGGACTTAGATAGCAATAATCTAATTCCGTGGTTATATGAAGACCTATTGCTCACAGATGGTCAGGCATATCCCAGGGCCACTTTAAAGAGTGTAGTTTAAACCAAAATTTAAAAACCTGGACAAAGGTATTAGCCATAAAATCAGTGTGATCACTGAAAATGTCCTTCATGTTTACTGATCTTCTGAAGTCATCCTTTGTATGTGGTTAGTTCTGTGGTTGCAGTTATTTAGACTAAGCTGTGCTGACTACCTAGCAGGGGTTTTTCTTTGTTGAAAAATCACTGAAAGTTATTGTTTTTATATATTAGAAATATGACATTTCTAGAAACAAAACAAAAAACTTTTCCGACCTAGCTGCCTATCCACTGAAAAAAAAAATTGTGTAGGGAAAATGCAGGCAATTTTGAAGGATGACCCTGACAAAAGGGCTACTGTAATAGCAGAGGTGCCCTAGTTTAGGGTGCTATATGTACAAACAAAGAAACAGGCGAGATAGAAAGAATAGGAGGATAGAAAGAATAAGAGGAAAGTTTGTAAGTGTTTCAATCGGAGCAACCACTGAAATGTCAGAAAGAGCTGCACCAATGTCCTTAATCCTGATTCTTATCTCCCATAGTGGTCGTCTTGAATTTCATAATGTGAATAAAGCCTGGGATCTTATATAGAATTGGGTAAAAAAGATATAGGGTGCATCATATAAAATTTACTTTGTAGTTAATTATATCAAAAGATTTTACTTGAAAGACTATTATTTGACATTATAGATTTGAGGAGGGGCGCGGCATGGTTACAAAATTTCAATATTTCTGGAAACTTTTGGAAAGAGACTTGGATGACACCAAGTGATTTCCCATAGAAAGTGGGACAGAAATTGGACTAAATTTAACACATACATCGTCCAGCACTACAAACTGACATTCTTCAGCAATAGATACAAATGCCATTTTCTCTATCATACTTGCTTCATATCTGCTTGTAAAACCACAGACAACAACGTTTGGCAACATCAAGACGTTTAGACAGGACGCAATCCACGAAACCAACAAACAAAATAATTTGGTTGAAACACTTAACCACGCCTACAGCAGTACGGGGTTAAAGATAGAGTGCATTCAAACTGTACTTAACAGGTAGTAGTCAAAACCCATCGGTCAACTTGACAGTGGGAGGTTTTAACGAAATTCTAGGTGTTTTTTTCACTAGGCCTAGAAAAAACTCTTTACTCTTTAATTCGACCGTGGCATGCTACTGGAAATAAGAATACACAACACGCTAAGGAACGTTGCTTACCTTGTTCTGTTCGTTTACATGATCTTTCTATATATCATCATCACTGTGATAAAACGTCTATCAACATCACATGTATGTAGCCATGCTGAAACAGCTTCCGGAAGTGATCTCATGATACAAACTATATACGGTCTCGTTTTCGAAACCGCGCGAAACTTTCGAAGACAAAATTTCGGACACGCTGATATGACTTCTTGACCAGCAGTAGTTAACGGTTACTGATAGTTCTACAAAATGTATTAAAAGAAAGAAAGGAAACAACACCCTGTATTTACCAATAGTTTCAAAAGAAAAGGGCATCCAGTTATCCGGCATTATGATATAGGCGGTACACACTGAGAGGTTCGTTACAAATGTCTAAAATACAATAAGTATAAATAAATGATATTTCTGGAATGTAAATATGTGCGAATTATTCTGTTTAAATGTAATCTTCAAATTGGAGGAAATAAAGAGAATAAATAAAAGACCTGGTAATTTGTTACTTCTTCTAGTATATCTGGACCTAAGCTAAGGTGTTTAGAGTAATTTTAAACGTTTTAGGGGTGTAGATAAAAAAAATGGCTATCATCATTGGGGTGGCATTTTTACCGAAATTGACATAAACCCCTAAAACGGGTACAATTACTCATACTGTAAGTACCTTTAGCTTTGGGCCAGATATACGTTAGTTGTAACAAATCCCCATGTCCCTGTGGTACATGTGTAACAAATCCCCATGTCCCTGTGGTACATGTGTAACAAATCCCCATGTCCCTGTGGTACATGTATCCACGGGCCCGGGTTCATTCACTTTCCCACGCTCTTTTTTAAGCAACCGATATTTTTTCATGTCTTAAACATCAATATCCTTACTGAAAATCTTTATTTTACTACCACAGAACATCCATCTGTTCGGCTTTCTATGTTTTAAGTAACGATACCCATACATCAGACAAAAAGCCTCGCCCGGCTCAGCGATAAACATAAAATCACCCTCACTTTTTGCTTTCACTTGGTTCAAGGGAGCCATAACTTGTTCATATACATTTGATTTTAAAGACCATATACTGAAATATGATTTAATAACAAAAGGTCACAGAGGGAAACATTAAAATTATTTCTATGTATTCCCCAAGAGGCTGTAGATTTTTAAGCATGACAAAGGCCAGAAAAGATCGATCAGACACCGAAAGATATCTGAATACTATTTTTTTGTCACCAAAATTCACTTTAAAGTATTAATCGCCAACGTTAACGTGTTGACTGAAAATCTATACTTTTTTACCTCAAAATATTAAAAATTTGAGCATCAACACCGCACCAATTCTGTTTCTACGAGTATACTGGACATCAATGGTAGAAAATAGCAGAAAAATCAATAGTGATTGTCTCAAAACTGGATTTAATTAACTTAATTGCCATTTATCCAAGCATGCCACATGCAAAAATCCATTACCCTTAACCTAGTGGTTGTTCAGGAGTAGTCGTTTAAACGTCTCAATAGCTTTGATCACTGTCACACTGACAGAAGACCAAGGTCATTTATTTAAACAAATCGTAGGTTGAACTGTATAGCTAATGTAGGCTTTACCGCACGACACTAGGCCTCTGAAACATCCAGTAGAAGTTGCCTGACAGTTAAAAATACATTTGATCCCTTTGACCTTGATGTCAAGGTTATTCCATTTTTGAGAACAAAAATCAACAGCTTAATCACGATTTGTTGATTGTAAAATTATCTCAATTAAATTAAAACATATCTTTATGTTGAAAATCAATAACCAGAAAAATGGAACGTCTAGCCTTACTTATAAGGATGTATGCACGTAAAATTTTCACTGATTTACTGATAGAAAATATTTCCAAGTGCATGTTTTTTTCGGCGATGCGAAGGCTAAACATTCGAGATCAGAGACTAAATAATCGAGATCAGAAACTAAAATATCGAGATCAGAGACTACAATATCGAGATCAGTGACTGAAATATCGAGATCAAGAAACTAACATATTGAGCTCAGAGACGACAATATCGAGATCAGTGACTGAAATATCGAGATCAGAGACTGAAATATCGAGATCAGAGACTGAAATATCGAGATCGGAGACTGAAATATCGAGATCAGAGACTGAATTATCGAAATCAAAGACTGAAATATCGAGATCAGAGACTACAATATCGAGATCAGTGACTGAAATATCGAGATCAAGAAACTAAAATATTGAGCTCAGAGACGACAATATCGAGATCAGTGACTGAAATATCGAGATCAGAGACTGAAATATCAAGATCAGAGACCTCAATATCGAGATCAGAGACTAAAATATAGAGATCAGAGACTAAAGTATCGAGATCAGAGACTGAATTATCGAGATCAGAGACTGAAATATCGAGATCAGAGACTAAAATATCGAGATCAGAGACTAAAATATCGGGATCTGAGACTGAAATATCGAGATCGGAGACTGAAATATAGAGATCAGAGACCTCAATATCGAGATCAGAGACTGAAATATCGAAATCAGAGACTGAAATATCGAGATCAGAGACTGAAATATCGAGATCAGAGACTAAAATATCGAGATCAGAGACTAAAATATCGAGATTAGTTGCACTACTGTATATTCTAGTCAATGGAATGGTCAGTTCGATAATTAATATCCTTATGGTCAGTTGATCATTAATATTCTAGCCAAATGAAAAACAAGTTCGCGAATGAAAACCCACGAATAAACACAATGGTCAGTTCGCGAATTTATACCGTAACCAAGGGAATGGTCAGTTCGCGAATTAATACCGTAGCCAAGGGAATGGTCAGTTCGCGAATTAATACCGTAGCCAAGGGAATGGTCAGTTCGCGAAGATACATGTGATGTATGTTACAATATAATGTACCTACAGTATGTTTTATTATCAAAAGACATTGTCAAAAATCTTCGCATTTAATACAAGTTTATGTAAAGTATTCGACTCTCCTTCAGTAACAACGTGAAACAAGGAACAATTAAAGCTGAGACAGGTCATGCAAGGTACTAGTGGGTCATAATAGGGAATGGGTATGCAATATTCTGTTTGCATAATTCTACAAAAAAACACAATTGTGTTGCCCTTCCTTCTTAAAACACCGCGGAGAAAATAAATATGTAAGAAATGGATATCGAAAGTGTAATATAAGGCAGGCAAAAGTAATCGATTTCGAACATAGTCGTTTGTACGTCAAATGCACGATGGAGGGGAGGCAATACGTGTTAAAAAGCTAGATCGATCAGCTGACAGTATTTTACATAACCCGCATCGTTGAAAGCCATAAGAAATACCGTAGTTTAAACATATTTTATTGCTTCTAAATTCAAGCAAGAGGATTGGGCACAAGTTATGACAACTTATAAAAGCCCCCTCATCAACAATGGTACTACAACAATGTGAGTTTTTGTGTGACATTTTTATACCATAAAACGAATTTAGAAATCAGAAAAGGGAAAGAAGAAACAGGTTGAAAGTGCAGGGAAATCACAAGAATATCATATAGCATTTCTTATCACATACAACAATACAATGTATAGTAATGTATAGTATGTCTGCCTGGCACATACTAGCTACACACTCCGGCTACTTACTCTGTTCAAATTGTCCATGTAAATGCTCATTCCGAATAACCTTGCTCTGTTGTACATTAAAGTTCCTTCTAGGTATCGTTTCATTGTGCTAGGCAGAAAAGAAATAGACATTTATTTTTGTAGTTCATATTACAAAAAATCACTTATGGCATGGTGGTTCAGCAAAGGTAGTGATAGGATTGGTTAGGTTATATAGAAAGACAAGGAATGAAAGGATAGACTATAGGATAAGTTCACCTGTTCTTCAAGACTATTTAATATCTATTACTTGTACGAATAAATATTTGAACAATTTCAAAAATAGTTTGGTTTTCATCTAATGTTATATCAACATTTCCATGGAAAAGCGTATCTAGATGTTATGGGTAATACCGACGCAACTTAATCAACATGTCATTTTTTATGTTACTATAAAGTGGACATTCCATAAAAAAAATGGTAAAAAATAACTGTTCAGGAAAATATCCCTAGTTTGCATCCTACATGACTACCACATATGCAAATTTGGTCAGATTAAGTCTAACTGTTTAAGCATTTAACAAATACCAACTGCAATATAATCATCCTTTCCATAATTCTGTAAACTATAAAATAACATGTCTCAAGTGATCCGACTCAAGGAAAAGATTTATTCCACACTCCTTTGGAACAAGAAATTAAGTCATTTCAAGTAATAGTACATCCATATAAGGAACCTCCACGTCATACATAGCAGCAGGGTAAGTTTCAAGAATTATAATGTTTTTTAAGTAGACTAATACATTATTGTTATAAATAGTAAATTGTTGCCTATTATATATACATAATAATACATGTATTTTGAAGTATATTTGACCATTGTTTTATACTTATATTCAAATGTAATTAAATTATATAGATTCTTATGAAATTAAGATAAAGGTACATAATTAAAACACAATACCGATTTAAGTAGATACCCTTTAAAAAATAGTTATTGTTAAATGTATTTTACTTTTTTGTGAATTTTTGCTCGTGAGTTCAGACAGGGGTTATTTCCCTTCTCACGTATAATTTCCATAGTGAATATGAATTATAAATAATGTATTTGTTTAAACTTGCATGGTTTGCAAAAATAGTAACTTTTTTAGAATGCAAGCTTGTCCAACAAAAGAGATCTGACACAGTAACATTGATGCCCTCACAGGGACCCCAAGTATAAATCTAAAATGTAGTTTAAAACGTCAATTCGAAGACGTAATCTCAACCGGCGTCATCAAAGATTTTTCTGCATGATACAGTTCCATTCACCGATCGCGAGCTACAGAAAATATTTAACCAGAGAGATATCTAGAGAAGTCCAAGCGTTGTGTCTCACATAGAGATACATGTACAAAGTTAGTAACAGGGGAGGCAGAAGTATTGTGGGATCTTAGTCCACTGGACATGACTGTAATAACATTGCCTATGGAACAACATTGACATACTAAGAGTGTGCTTTTAATCTTTAAAGTATCCATTTCTTCTGGTGACTACCATACATTCTGTACCACTTCCAGGGCAACATAGATGAGCAAGGAGTTGTCGAATCAACAT
Organism: Mizuhopecten yessoensis; assembly: GCF_002113885.1. Lineage (NCBI taxonomy): Eukaryota > Metazoa > Mollusca > Bivalvia > Pectinida > Pectinidae > Mizuhopecten > Mizuhopecten yessoensis. Next base: position 181,433 of record NW_018480058.1, on the reverse strand, counting down.
ATGCTGTAGGCTTTTCAGAAGAATACTTTCAATCATGTATGCCTACACATTTTATGGGTGATTCGATGCTTTCATTGGTCCGTGGTACACTGTACTGGTCAGCGATAAAGACAATACTCTCCGTATGTGTGTATATCATTACCGACAGTTCAATTCGAAGGTCACATCACACCACCAAGAGTTTCCCAAAGTTGAGGCTAAATGAATGTATTTTGAATTATCATCCTGAGTCATAGCACACTACCGCAATCATAATGATTAGCAGTCGTCAAGGGGGTCTAAGAAAAAACACAAGGATCTAGGGTGTTTGTATTCAAGATGAGCATTGAACTGTAAAATGAAGAAGAAGAAGAAGAAGAAGAAGAAGAAGAAGAAGAAGAAGAAGAAGAAGAAGAAGAAGAAAAAAAAGAAGAAGAAGAAGAACAGACGCATTCATATTAGATCCGCTAGGCCTGTGGAGATTAACAGGTTCCTGTAAGAGCTTATGAACGCGCCAGATACATTCCGAATGCATGTGAAGGGTTACCTTGGATATCATTTCGGAACTATGTGTTTCATTTATCTTGATGATTTCCGGTGGGTTTTTTTTAAGAACACATGGAATGTCACCTAGAGCTTTTGGTGATGTGTCTCCGAGAAAACGACATATCTCTGATTTCTTTTTGGGCTAAAGTTAAATACATCGGATTCATAGTCTCCGAGGAAAGAGTCCAAGCAAACTTGGACAAAGCAAACAAGATAAGGAACTGGAAAACGCCGTGAAACCATAAGGGGATGAGACAGTTTCGCTAAATCTCAGAGGAGTAATTCAACAGTAGGGGAACTCATGAACGATTACAAATGCCATTCCGGGATACCTTGACACCACATTACCTGTCGAGGTTCCCGTAGATACAAGGGGTTGATACTTTTCGGCAAACTTTTGCAGGAACAAGACGAGAAAAAAACATTTTCGCCAATTACGCCAGTACATGACCCGTGAACGTGGAACACAAATATCTAGTCCATAATTTGGCGATGAAATGATCATAACTAAACAACTCGAGGTTGATCGCAACAGGACATATTCTACACGCGGTTCTTGCTTCATTTGACATCATAAAGTACATCGCAGGACCCAATAGCCCCAATGTAGATTCCCTGTCAAGAATGCAAAAAGCAAATTAAAAAAAGTTGAAAGTGTCAACATCCAATATGATGAGAAAGCTGAAGTGTTGAACACGGACAGCAAGCTAAGGAACTGTCGGATATAGTATACCCCCAACAAAATGAATAAAGAATGTGTCAGACACAGAAAAATGACATGTTAAGCCAATAACGTGGTTAAGGAATGCTGAAGAGCACCATGGAGCGACGTGTAGCCTGGGCTGCTGAAGTTTCTATGTAGCTTCGACCACAGGTGCTTGCATGGATGAAACAGTTGCTTAAGTGATTATGGTATGACGCGTCTTGTTCATCGTCTTTATGAACACCACCACACTTCCATCGTCTAAAACACATTTATTAAAACTGTTGCGGTCGTTGAAAATCTGAACGGCGGCTAGAACGATTAATCATTTATGTACTACCGTGTCAATCACAGAGCAAATTCACACCTGCAATTCATAAAAATTAGGAAAACGTTGTCTGCAGCCTGTCTGTTGACACCATTTTTGCCGTCGCTCCATATATCGGTTTCAGCTGATTTACATACGGACAACAAGCTACGGTATCTACAGGTACTTTTCATATTAGGAAAGGTATTGAGAGTTGCTAGTATGAGTTATGACGTTTTTCCCCACCTCTGGGTTTAAAAGATATACGTACATCATGTGGAACATCCATGTACGAGCAGTTTCTGAATTGAAGTGTTTCCTTGCATGTGTCGAAAGAGTCGAGTACCCGATATATTCTTGGCAATCACACAAGTGATTGAAACATACTCAATGGATATATTAATTATTTGCAAAGCAGGCCATGACACATTTGTAAAAAACATATTACTCTATGTTAAATAATGCTTATTTGATTCATTTATTACATTTTTTTTACATTTTTTTTCACAGGTTTAGGTGAAATATTCCTATCTTATCTCTAAAATGAGTCTTCGCTTTACACTCGCATGTTGGCTATCGCAAAAAAACCACCAGGACATCTTTATTCTTATTATAACGAACCAAATTTATTATCATTTCTTTAAACAAATTCAAAGAGAAAAAAATATTACAATTGGAAGTGCTGTATGCATCGTCGTTGATGATATCTTCGTTTTTAGCATTCAAGAAGTGTTTTTGTTAGTAGACCGTATCTAATTATCACCATTTATGTCCTAGCATATTTAGTCTCATCCACTTTTTTAAATTCTGCATAAAACTTGCGTGAACACACGTTCTATACATCTACATCTAGAGGCTACGGAACTCTGTCTTCTCCAGATTGTATTTCGGTTCTTCTGACTAGACCAATCCGGCTACCGCAGCGGCCCCTTGGTATAAACCCAACCGGTACAGCTTTAGTCTTTACTAGAACTTACTTACAATCTGGACCCTTATTGACAGATTTAGACGTTGAGTGTTGACAACCCCCGCTTGAAGGAAACCAAGTCGGGGGCCTCAGCTACAGTTGCTGGTAATAGGTTCCATGTTGGACTCGTTCTCGGGAAGAAGCTGTACTTCCGGTTGATTGTTCTTGTTCCTTGAATGTGTAGATCTTGTCCATGTCTTTGATGGAGTGAGATAGTATATCCACTAGATCGTTGACGATCTTGTAGAACATGGTCAGTTGGAATTTTTGTTCTTCTAGTCTCTAGTGACTCCCATTCAATTCTCTCTAGCATATCGGGGACACTGCTAGTATTTCGGTATCTGCTGGTTGTATATATGAGTTTCTGTTTAGACTGCATATTATGAGGATTCCATACCGAAGCACAATACTCCATGTTTGGTCTCACTAAAGCAAATCATGCTGCTGATTTAGTTTCCTGACTTGTTATTCTGAGGTTTCTTTTACCAATAACATCAACCAACCTTTTATTTTTTTTATATAATAGAGCCTACAGCAGAGGAAATGTAAACATTTCTGTAGTTAGAATAAGATCTGTGCTTCTGTGTATCTGAATAACAGTCTGGTAAATCGTTGATGAAGAGGAGAAATAAAAGAGGCCCGAGAACTGTTTCCTGAGGGACTCCGCTCACAACCTCATTCTGCCTGATGTGGCACCATCAACTATGACTTGCTGAGGGAGTAGTCCTTTCTTGCAGGGAGTAGTCCTATTTTGTGGAGGGAGTAGGCCCCAGATGGAGAGATTTAAGTGATTTTAGGGAAATAGGACATTTTATCGGATTGTTTTTATATAGGGAAAACTCAGTAGAGGTATAATAATAAAACAGTTATAGAATGGGTATGAGGGAAATAATAAATTTATAGTCAGCCGTGGTGAACAAATTATTTCCAGATGCGGCTTCCTCTGGAAATAGTGTTTCACCTCGGGGGACCATAAAAGGCCTGTTTCCAGTAATGTTAAATCTCCATAGAAGCCTGCCCCCGTATAATTTCTTATCTAGCTCAACTACTGTTTTTTTCTTTTCCGAAGAATAATTTTACACCTTTCCGACACCCAGATTTCATAATTTCAGTGAAAATGTATTTTTATAAAGTTGTCAATTTCAGCATCAAAGACATAAGTTCGTAAATAAAAGAAGGTTATCTCGAAATTGTAATTCGCAACATAGTATAAATTTCTTTTGATAAATATTTCCAAAACATCGTGTTTATTCATAAAACATAAAAAAAAAAATTCTCGGATGAAAATGCACTTGCAGAGACACAATTATGAAGAAAAATGCCATAAAATTGCAATTTTCTCCCGTTATATAGTTTTGGATGCAAATTTCCATCAGAAAATCGGATAGAGCTTTACTTGTTTCATATGTGTACCAAAAATCAGCTAATTCCATGTGGTGGAACGTTCTCATATCGCCGCCTGAATGTGGTTGTAAATTGAAAGAAAAGGGGAAATGAGTAACAACCTTGTCTGAAACCCTATTATATAGCTTATTATATACAAACTTTTATATTGAATATCAGAGCGGATATTTTCATGACAGTTTTATGATGTGTAACGACTAAATAAACAGTATCGATATAAAGATTTACACTGAGGACACCCTGATACATGAATACTGTTCTATCTCAAGTTGTCCTCTTCTGAATTTTCTGATCGTGTGGCCTTGTACATTTATCCGTATCTTCTTGTCTTTGTCTATACGTTTACGGAATCATTGACTCGACGCTAGCTATTCTTGTCTCACTTTCCTTGTTTTATTGTCCCATCTCCAAAGCGTTGTGGCTCTGTCAGGGTTGGGACCCTGACTTGTCTCACTTTCTTTGTGCCTGCCGACCACGCCACATCGAATAGATAGATTATCCATATGAAATACTTTATTTTGTTCTAAGTAATCAATCAATTCTGCGCTTCTTGGAGGTATTGAATGTGATTTATTATATTGTCTTGTTATTTTGTGTAATTAGTTGTTCGTTATTTATCACACATTTTCGCATAATTGTACCAAACTACTAAGTATTAGCTGTTTACAGCAATCATCGGTGGCTTGCTATTTTGTTACTTTATCGACGCTTCATAAACCAATCGTTATTGTTTCAAGATGGAGGGTAAATGTGTTGGAGAAGGGTGTCAAGTATACTTCAAGAAACGTAGTGGCAATAAGAACAGAAGTGCACGCAATGTAAATAGTCCACAATATAAATGGCTCCTAGATACGCTGGTGCAACAAGGATTGATGTCAGCAAAGGAACAAGCACTTATTTGCCAGAAGTGCTACATGAAGTATCTTCGGAACAAAAATCAGCCTGAACCTGAACCCGAGCAGAACCAGGAAATAGAGGAAGAAGACGACTCCCCGTCCCATATCCTGCCGTTGCTGACCCTTCATGATCTTTTGAATGGATCATCTTCACACAAAAAATGCTGTCTCTGTCTTGTTACCTTTGCAAGAAATGGAACAAAATCATCAGTCTTACCAAAACGTGCAAGACATCACCTGATCTATTCACACAAACTGTGGTGTCCCACCTCATCCCGCGTCTGCTCCATTCACCTTATTGGTAACGACTTAGATCCGTCTACAGAGGTTGTCCTTGATGGTAGAGGTTCCTTGGAATCTCAGTTACCATCAAAATCGTCCGAAATCATTAATGACCTCCTAGAGGTGTCGCACGTCCTTTCACAGAACCAGTCTGCGTTTACAATAAGCTTTTCTTCTCTTGATGACTCGGCATGCATGGCCTGGACAGGTTGGTCCAAAGATCAGTTCCTCGAAATCCACTCGCACTGTTCCCCATATCTTTCATCTGGTATATATACCAAGACTACACACGATGCTCTATTACTGTTCTGGGTAAAACTGAAAACCGACATTTCCTGGAGTCAGTGTTCTTCTCTTTTTGGAATTTCCAAGTCAAGTGTGTCCAAAACTTTCCACTCCATAGTACAGGCATTAGACACATCGATAGTCCCACAATTTCTAGGTCCGGATCACTTGACAAGAGAACAGTTGCTCGGGCACAATACTGTCTTTTCAGAAGCATTTTTTGGAGATAAAGCCACTGCCATATTAGATGGCACCTATATTTATATCCAGAAAAGCTCCGACCACAAGCTCCAGAGAATGTCCTACTGTGGCCAGAAGAAGAGAAACTATCTCAAATTCATGAGCATCGCCTTACCAGATGGCTACATTCTGGACACAGTAGGACCATTCACTGGCAGCGAAAATGATGCTACAATTACAAAAAAAGTCATGGACAAGCTAGTTACTTGGCTACAACCAGACGACAACGTTGTCGTTGACCGAGGTTTTAGAGATGTCCTACCAGTTCTCGAAGCCTCTGGCCTCAATGCTAGCATGCCGTCATACCTGAAACCCGGTCAAAGTCAACATTCTGACGTCCAAGCAAATCTTGACAGAACTATCACCAAATCGAGGTGGATTGTGGAATCCTATCATGGTCGTCTGAAACACTGGACGTTCTTCCGAACGCAATTGGTGTCTAACAGCTTTATCAATGTCATCGAGGCTTTGCTTCGAACCGTCACAGCCTGTCTGAATGGTATTAGAGGACCGATCTACCAGAGATCTCCAGAGAGAGATGCCAAAGATAGGCTAATGGCTGAACGTATGAAGGACCGTTTGACAACACCGAATGGTTTAGCTCAGAGAGTCAAGACAGATCCGGATCTATCTAGACGGGCAAGGTCCGAGTTTGTCAAGATGGATGCATCTTCCGTACTGTTTCCCCGTCTCGATCTTGATTACTTGAGAACCATTACGTGTGGAACGTATCAGATATCTCTGGCTCCTGGTTACATCGCCGAACATTTAAGTGATGACGGAGACTATGAGGTGTGGCTTTACCAGCACTCCCCAGACCTTCTCCGATGTCAAATACATTCTCGACACAAAAGCCAAACGAAATATAACGTTTGGATACGGTTCACCGTTTCACCCGATGTTGAGGCCCCAATAAAGGACTACTACTGCCAGTGCCCAGTTGGAGAGAGAACGATGGGAATGTGTGCGCACATCTCCAGTATCTTGTACTACCTTGGGTATTACAGGACGCTGGAAAACCCTCGACCATTACAACCACAGGTAAAGAAATTCCGACAAAACTTGAAATAGTTTTCCATGCGGCAACGGAGTGCATATGTCGAAAGTATGTTTGGGGCTCGATATGAAAGATCCCCGTTACCATGTGACTAACCAAACTTATAAATATAGGTATTATACAATCGCCCGTAGCTATGAACACTCCCGTAAATGCGAAAACCAACCAAAATCATAAGGAACACGTTTTGTTTGTTGTTCTGTCTATTTGTCAGCCAATGTCTTCAACCACGGGGACTTGTGAAGTAGCCATCTTGGATTTTTTTTATGAAAAAGTGTTTCTCTCACTTTTTTTCATATCTGTGTACATATTCTCAACATACCGAGCAAATACTCTCGTTTTTTTGTTAATTATCTAAAGAAAGTCGAAAATCGGCAATTCAACCATAGGCTAATTCAACCCAACATTTGAAAATGTTCCACCACTTACATTTTGATGATTTTTCCTCTCATCAATAGCATATTACGTACTGTTTAATAGGATAAAAATTGGTTTGCATCCAACGCCCATAAAAGGGTGTATTCTCTAAAAAACACAGTTTTTGTGTCTAAAATGTTATCATCGAAAATGGCATTTTTGAGATTGTTTCTTCCATAAAACAGCCAAATGGCGCGATGGAAACATGATTTTTTGTCACAATCATGCCATGAATGTATTCTTTACGGTGACCATCATTTGATTAGATTTTCATTAATATTTTACATAACATGCACATTTTATCAACACTTAGACAGCTTCTGAAAGGTACAACTTTGAGGAGCCATAAAAAACAAACCAAGTGACCTAAATCTTTATACTTTATAGATTTGTGACCACAACGGCATGGGCAATGCACCACCAACAGGAAATTTGAATCAGAGAAGGGGCCGTTTTGGAAACCGGCCCTTTGCTATTTCCATCATACCCATTCTATAACTGTATACTATTTTACATATCACTCCGGTCAGAATGAATGACTTCATTTAATTGGTACACGAGGATCAATGGTGTCTCCAGGAAATAAGACATCGCAATAACTAATAGTATTGAAACTAACAGGATACGCTCGAGTTTTAATCTTGTTGATACGGAAATGTAAATTTGAAAACAAAAAATCAATTCGATTCAAAGTTTTACATATGTATTAAAAGTTGGTTCTTTTCAAACAACTCTACGGAGCTATTTAAGCCGACTACACAGATACCAAGACATGCGCATACGAAATAAAATAAAAAAAAGGTTTTTGACTCATTTATTATGAAAGTATGTGTACTCTTTGAGCATAGTGTTACTAAAGTGTTCAATGGATTTTTATTTGACCAATATGAGTTCAAGCATTCAGAAAAGATGAATGAGATGCTGAGGCCTATGTCGGTTGCTTGCATATAATGCATGTGTATTTTGTTTGTCAACATCATACTTCCAAAGCCAAATTTCCCTGGCGTCTAATTATTTTGAACGAGCTAATACATCTTCTTATGTTATTCTGTAGTCATGATATTAAAAAGTAAATGCCCATTCCTGTTTGTTTGTTTTTGTTTTCATTCTGCCACAAAAGTGCCAAGCGAGAAGATAGAAAGTGAAATCGAAAGTATTTTATATCGTACATTTTTAAAGTCTATTAAGGTGTCTGCCTATTCGCGTTAGCACATTTAATTGTCTAAGTACCCTTTTGCATATTAACAGCACGAGTGTGGAAGACGAGTTGGATGTCTAATGTGACGCCTAATAATTATAGTTCTGGTTCGCAGTTGATCGAATCGTTTCCCATATTCAATGTGATATTTTCTTGATGTCTTTTTGCCTATTGACATTGCTTGAAGTTGTCTTGGTTTGCCTACATATGATTGTGTTGGAACTATTGTATAAGTGTTTGATAATGTGTAATGAAAGACATTCTTAATTGATTGTGTTATCGACTGCGTAATTAAGTTTTTATGTTTTATAAAATACAATATATAGAAACTTTTTAATAGTATGAGGACTAGTATTGGGCCTTAGGGCTCATCTGATACAATTCAAGAACTGGCTGGTGTTAATTTTTAGTTTTACTCATTGTTTTCTTTTGTTCAAATAATCTGATACTAGTAATTTATTAGTAGAGTCATCAAATCCGATTATTTTGAGGTTGATAAGAATATTTATTGTGTGCTAACAGTCAAAGGCTTTCAAAAGCATGCAACATATTGGTTTACGTTACGTCAAAATTCATCTTCAATCTTCATATCCTGCTCTGTAGATGACAGGGAAAACACCATCAATGAGGAAGTCTCTGAGCTGGGAAGGTACAGTGTATGGATTTCTCATAAAGCTTGGACGTTCTAGTAGTATGGTGACTGGTCTGTTATTTTTTTCAGTGATTTATAATTTAGTTATTTAAACATATAGTCTATTTTAGGTTTGATTTTGTTAAACTGTTTATATAGTGTACACACAAAGTAAGACAATAATAACACAGCACTATGAGAAACATACCTTTAACAACTAGAATCGTTGTATACATTTTCCACTCATAAAAATACCAACAAAATTGTAGTTCAACAGACAGAACAAGAGGGGATATACATGAAATATAAAAATTGTAATACCGGGTGCGTATATATTTCCGGGTCCTGATAAAAATGGTCGTTTTCTCAATTACTCGTGACCTACCCGGAACTTTGATATACGAGGGATAGAAGGCCTGCTAAAAAGGTTAATTCATTTCGTTTTTCTGATATTTTACAAGCGGGATCTTTGGTCAACATGGTTATCGCGATAACATACGCTAGTCAAACAGTTCTTCAATACACGTACATATTTGTATACGATGGTTAATGTTTATATCATTCTGCTAGTTTAATATTAATATTTATTCAGGTAAAAACAGACATTACACGTATATCACATATTGCAATGTGGACCTAAATATATATACATATATTGTATTATCACATGTGTTATTTTTACGTTATTTATGCCATAGCACTATCAGTAATCAGTCGGAGTGTTAAAAACTGGTTGGATTTGATTAATTTAGGCCTTCACCTGGGATCCCATACAGCCACATCGTGGCTTATTTTGAATGGGGTCCCTTAGGAATGTAGTGTGAACAAATGCAAATGATATTGCTGTTGGTTATATAGACGATATATAAAAAGAGATTTTTTACTTATTTTACATAACGCAGGTAGCAAAATATCATGTAAAATTACCAGATACGTGTATGTATACACAGTGAGATGAATATAAACGTAAAGTGGGTCTCGGGGTCATAAAGTGTGACGTTGTGTATGTGTGTCGAGGTACAATTTAAAGGACATGTGTACATTTCTTCCTAATATCACGTGTACACACAAGAGAGCAAGGTGTCTGTGTGATAAAGCGATAGATGCATCGTAGAAAAAGTTGTTCGTAAGTCATAGGACAACATAATCTACAGATTACGGCAAGAGATAGAGGTACGTAGTATATGGACATAGTAACATCACCGCCTGTTCATGTAAACACCTCATACTTGTATTACTGCTGCAGACGAATTTCCAATCCGACCCAGTGACGTCAGTCGATGCAGTACGTCTGTATATTGTTTTAAACCCATGACATTACAGTAAGATGTCTTACGATGGGTGGTATCTCTAATACCACAAAATACATAAGTATCGAAATACATTGTAACAATATTATAAGCTATGTCACCTATATATTGTTTACATATCTCTTGTGTTATTGTCAAAGTTACTCATCGTTCTTCAAATCACAGGTCCTTTTCGGTACACGGGTGAATCAACCAAATTTTTAAACTTGCTGTTCCCATTGTCCCCCTACAACTGTCCTGACGTGGGCTCGCTCCTAAATGGATCCAATCCGAACAAGGGCTAGCTGCACCATAGGTGGTGGGCACGTCTATCAAAATGAAAAAAAGGAATAGATAAGACTAGAAAGGTGAGGAACTCAGCCCCTACCAGCGGCTGGCAAAATTGAGGTAATTTTGTTTGAAGTGTCACAGAAATTTTATCCGCTTAAATCCTTCCTACAGCGTAGTCTCGATCGAAAGTAGGGACATTAATCTTTAAATAACACCCATTATATATCTTCAAAACAGTGAAGTTATTTCGAAAGCAGTTTCGAAGCTTGCCAAAATCACAGATTTGTGTTACCTCGGACACGATCCGGAACATTTTTTCGAAACAAATTCTTCATTCGGTACACAGAATAGCGGACGACGTAACATTAATAAACCATGGTATACTCAAAGATAAGGTCAAAACAAACTTGCTTACTTGTTTTACGCACCACTAAATTTCTCCTCTCGTGTCCCTCAAGTATTTTCTCCGCAAGATTTCACATTCAGCCCTCCTTCGTCCACCATCTTGGAGAATTTTATAATATGTAACACGCAAGCTGATTGGTCTAACGGCCGGTTAAAAATAGACGAAAATAGCTCGACCAATCAGCTTGCATATTATAAAATTCTCCAAGATGGTGGACGAAGGAGGGCTGAATGTGAAATCTTGCGGAGAAAATACTTGAGGGACACGAGAGGAGAAATTTAGTGGTGCGTAAAACAAGTAAGCAAGTTTGTTTTGACCTTATCTTTGAGTATACCATGGTTTATTAATGTTACGTCGTCCGCTATTCTGTGTACCGAATGAAGAATTTGTTTCGAAAAAATGTTCCGGATCGTGTCCGAGGTAACACAAATCTGTGATTTTGGCAAGCTTCGAAACTGCTTTCGAAATAACTTCACTGTTTTGAAGATATATAATGGGTGTTATTTAAAGATTAATGTCCCTACTTTCGATCGAGACTACGCTGTAGGAAGGATTTAAGCGGATAAAATTTCTGTGACACTTCAAACAAAATTACCTCAATTTTGCCAGCCGCTGGTAGGGGCTGAGTTCCTCACCTTTCTAGTCTTATCTATTCATTTTTTTTTTTGATAGACGTGCCCACCACCTATGGCTGCACTGTATTGCGAACGCAGCAATTTTAATTGTGTAGGGTGGCCTGCGTTTATCCATTTCCTTCCGCTCGGGCATGCGTGAGCTCAATGTGTTGAGGAGCGTTGAAGACAAACAAATTCAAATATAGCTTTTAAATAATATTTGATAGAAAGTCACGAATAAATATCTGAACAATTACACTCAATTATCAATATAAATATCTCTCTATAACAGGTTGAGTTAATAAATTTATTGCGATTACATTTCATTTTATCATTACATACGCTACAATTGCACCATTCTGCCTTTAGCCTGATAATATTGTAATACGTATAAATACCCTGTCACCAGTCAATACTTTATCATTTTTATACTTTTATTATGAACATGGAAATGTATCTAAAACGGCTGAAATGCCTGCTGTATTTAATTGTTGAATATAGATACAGCATGTGGCAAGGAGCTGGTGTCGGCTCCGGTTCGTTGTGTTTACGACTTATTTCCTTCAATCTTGATGTCTTCTCAGTTCAAATTAAAGTTGAATGTCCTTCTACATCGAGTATTTCAGTCAAATCGCCATCATTGATTTGTGATGTCTGTCCTTTTGTTTTGATGTCTTGCGACTCGTGTTTTTGGATCTTCGTAGTTGACTAAAATTGTTCATGCCGTTTTTTCCATTCCAGTACTAACAAGATGGGTTGGGGACGCGTCCTGCTGGTATTATCACTATTAGTAGTGGCTGTGGCATATTTCCTGTATACACCGTTTCCAGATGAAGCCGTAGAAACACGTGAACAGATGACACTATCAATCCTGACCAGCGCTTTACTGACGATGGTAAGAATTCATTTCTCTCGAGAATCTTTAGGATAATTATACTTATAGAGTTATGTAATTTTCATATTTTAGTGAAATTGTTTTACCTAGCTTTCAGTTGATGTTAAACCTCCTCTACGTCAGTATCAGTGAACCTTGTTTTCCTGACTCACAATTCGATATAGCAATCTATACTACGTTAAAGTTAGATGTATTTTAATAGATATTTTTCATATTTGTGAACATGTTTTCATTTTTCAGTGCGATTTTCAAGAATACATCGGGTACACAACAATGCATGAATGTGCAAGGAACCCCTTCAATTTGATACCAGCTCAAACCGATAAAGACCTATCCGATAGCGAAGTGAAGGTAAGCTTATGGTTAACTTCATTTACGAGAGATAAGTCTTCCAAGCGTGTTCGCTTGGAGTAGAAGTCGGATTCCAAATTGCTAATCCAGAGCTCAACTGATTGAGAGGCAAAACATTATCCAGCCAAGTCAAAACACGACTTTTCTTCTACACCGTACATTGTGTATATCCAGTTATTTTCTTTAGGGGTTCCAAATACTAGTGAATTATGCTCAAGATGTGTAAATTAAGTTTACACGGATCCAATGTTTGCGATCTTGAGATACAGTATCAATAAAGCCCATGTCTAACCTGTAGCCTCTATAACTGAGCTCAGTATTTACATGCAAGCTGTTAAACGACAGTAATTGTAATACAGTAAAAGTGCGCTGTCATCCAGTTTCTATCATAGATCATTTTAAGCTTGTCATATCATTGACCGGATAAAAAAATTACGATCGCCAATAGATTCCACGAAGAAACGAAAATATGCGGTTCTCATACTTTCCAGACTTTGAAATTGAATATCTTTTGTGCCTTTAACTTCAAAATATTTTTTCAGATTACAGAAGAATTATTTGACGGTGTCAAAGTGAGACTGTTTGTACCACGTGACCTAACTGACAAGCAAGATCTACCGGCATTAGTGTTTTATCATGGCGGTGGCTGGATAATAGGATCTGTAGGTTGGTATTTAAAACTTTAAAATCTTATAGTTTTATTGTTTTTTTACAACATGTATTTTATATCACTTATCAGAAGCATTGTAAATCCGCTATCACGTGTTGTTAGCATTGGAATAATTTAAGAAGACTTGAGAACGATTTAAAAAACGATTTTAGAACGACTTCACAATGAGTTTTCCTTTTTAGGAAATGTTTTTTTCTCTCAATTAGAATGTCTGCACGCTCAAGGTGACGTCATAAAACTGAACCACAATCAGTTCAAATGTAAACCGCATAATAAAATAGTCAGTCCTTAACAAATCATAAAATAATAAAGGAAAACAAATATTGGGAGGTAAACACACCATTTTAAGCATAATATGCAATTTGAGCAGCTAATGAAAAAAATATTAAAAAGAACAAAAAAAGCTTACAGTCAATGGTATCATCCGCGCTAAACTTAATAAAATAATATGACGGATCTCAACAATCTCTCTAAGTCAGTTGGAGTATCCACATGTGTGGTTGTAAGTCGATATATTTATTGTTTATGAAATATGTAAGGATATGGTATTTAGAATACAAACAAATATCACACATTGTTTCCAGGCTGTGTCTTTTGATTTTCTCACTTCGTTCGCACCTGATTGACGCAAGTTTGTCAGCAATAGAAATGTGTGTTATAGGACCAGAACAATATTTACACTTTGATAGAGTAGTTATGCTTTACTTAGTTAATTCGCACAGTTATTTGAACATAAAAGTAAGGTTTGACAAGAATGAAATTGATGACGTCACAAAAGAAATTGATTTTTTTACAATAGCCAAACTAAATAAAGCATAACTATTCTATCAAAGTTTAAATATTGTTCTGGTCCTATACCACCCATTTCTTATGCTGACAAACTAACGTCAAGCACTACCTACCAAAATGGCACTTCGAATTCCATTTTCATCTTAATTAATAAACAATTAAATGATTTCTGTAAAATACTCTTTATGTTTTTTACTCGTGTGGCACCAGGATGATATCAATTAATTTTCCTTAAATAGGTCGTTGTTGCAAATTAATGTCTTCATTGTCAGCACTGTCTTTTCATCAAACATCAACATTGATTAAAACATCTATTGAATCTCTGGGAGCGTGACAAAACTTTCAGACTAAATGTTGTTTGCATGATACATTTATATTTAACCCATACAGACAAAATATACCCTCCGTTTGGGTCGATATTGTGTAAACTGTTTGTATTTGATTCTGATTGTTTTAGCAATATGTTGTTTGTTAATTCTTAAATCTTAATTACAGAAAAGCAAGTGACTATGGCTATACAGATTAACTTATCACATACCCATTTTTTTTTCAGAGCAGTATTCTTTATTTACAAAGAGATTGTCTACGTCACTTCCTGTCATTGTAGCCTCTGTTGAGTAAGTAGAAAATTGTATGTTGGCGCTTGGCAAAACAATCTACATTTGAAAGATTGATTTTGAAAGGTTATAATACAGTCCATGCGTGGTTGGAACTAATTTAAATAATTTTCACTTATTTTTTTCATTTAAACGGTAACTGTAGCAACCATACCATATTGTCACATAAGGTTAGGGGGTTAGAACTAATTGCATTCAGTCCTAAATATGAATGAATAGTTTATTTGTTTTAATTCATATTTATGTCTCATTTTTTTGCTATTTTTCTTTTCGACCTTAGCAGACTTATTTACGTTAATTTACTAGATTCTACTGGCAATATTATGTATGCATATATATGATAATATTGTCAAATGTGAACGCCATTGTCTAACTGATCTTTCTTTTAGGGATTATTTCTATAGTATGTATCTCAGGGATGTCGGGTAAAACTGACCAGACCGCTGTTACTACTTACATTATGTTTTCGATTATCGTTTACTGTCAGTTTACACTTATTTGTGTAACATTTTTTTGAAAGGAACATAGATAAAGAAAAACAGCTTAAACGAAAGCAAAACAGCGTCATTCATCTTTTCATAGGATAGGAAAAGGTAGAAAAAGTAGTAAAATAGTGTGTTTAACTGTCAGAAAATTGATCACATTTTATAGATGTTGTTATAGGTCAATTTTAATGTTTTAATTTTGGATTTTTCTCTGTGTATGTGTGGTAGTGTGTGTGAGTTTCTGAACCTGTTTCTTTGTCTCGTTGTTTCCCTATGTCAAGGGCAGGTAAGAATCTTGCTAGGCAGTTCAAAAGATAATGTACAGCCTGAGTTTAAAGACTGTGAATCTTTCATTGTTATATTGTTGTAGATACAGACTTGCTCCGGAACACTTATTCCCAATACCATTTGAGGACTGCGTGACAGCGACCAAGTATTTCATGAAAAACGCCAAGAAGTTCGGTGTAGATGCCAGTCGGATAGCATTGTCAGGTAAATATCAGGAAACTTAATATAGCTTGTAGATATCGTTACCGTTTATCTCATCTAAATTAAAACACGAATCAACATTGATTCGCACGTCCAATAAGATGATTACGTTTTTATTTTACTTACCTGTACTATCACGAAAAGTTTGTCATACACATTATAGTTTGATATGTGTATTGCTTTTAACACACAGACACATTCACCAGTGTTAAATAAATTGCTTTACAGAATATGTTTTCAACAACAAACGATTTTTTATTTAATTTAATTTAATTGCAATAACAATTTTGGCAATGTGCGTATAGATCAGATCCGTGACAAACGCGGAACTTTTCCCAATTACGACTGGCCATATATGTAGCACAGATAGTCTAGTTTATTTTTCCGAGCAACACAATTGTCTAATAATACAATTAAGTATGATTCTCTTTCCGTTTTCTTGTAATTGGAACCCATGGTCTAATGGTTAATATGTCAGGCTTGTAGTATGTCATCTCTTAGCCAGTATTTTAGCTCGAATATGCCTAAGCACACTAGTCTGGTTTTATTTGTAATCAAACATGGTGGATAATTTATCCGAAACGTTGCATGAAAAATATTTACAGATTTATTTACAAACGAATCTGGAAGGATGCATTGTAAATAAACATTCATGTTGATATCTTAATGGATGTCATTTGAACAAAATGAAGGTAATTTCGGTAATTTCCATTGTAATTAAAAAAATTCAAAAATAATAACACATTTCGAAATTATAATATTATAATTATTTTGCGGTAAAAATTAAATATAGAAACAATATTCCATGAATAAAACTGTCAGCGTTATTTTAGCCATTAGATCTGGCGTGCTGTAGAACATTAAGAACATATTTTGTCTGCTAATTTTATATCGGGGTTAAATTTGCTTTTGTCAATGATAACATTGATTCTGTCTTTTTTGTGACATTTGCGTTTACCTCTTCATATATATAAAATAGATAGTGTGTATTGTATTTGTGTTAGTTCTGAGCCCTCTATGTATTATACAAGATATACTGTATATATTAGACGACTTAACCTATTCCTTAATCCCCATTGATTGGATCAGTATCACGTGGAGGTCGGTCATATGTGATATAGACTCGTTTTAACTGATTTTAGAAGCAACAAGTAAATAGTCACCATATGACGTCACTTCCATTATAACGTCACAAAGTTCTTTGTCGAATGCAGTGATTTTCTCCAAACAATTTTCAAATGATTATTAAAATAATTTTAATATCAAATATATACTTTATGTATGTAACAATAAAGGACTTTTATTTTGACGAATATGTGGCGATATTCACCGCAGAAGTCCATAATTGATAAATATCAGATAGGGAGCAAACACGTACATCCAATAGGGAGAGAAGTGCCCTTAAATACACAGAAACCAGGTACACAGAAACCAGATACACACAGAAACCAGGTACACATGAAACCAGGTACACAGACACCAAGTACACAGAAACCAGGTACACACAGAAACCAGGTACACAGAAAACAGGTACACACAGAAACCAGGTACACAGAAACAAAGTACACAGAAGCCAGGAACACAGAAGCCAGGTACAGAGAAACAAAGTACACATAAACCAGGAACACAGAAACCAAGTACACAGAAACAAAGTACACAGAAGCCAGGTACACAGAAGCCAGGTACAGAGAAACAAAGTACACATAAACCAGGTACACAGAAACCAGGTACACATGACACCTGGCTATCTGAAATAACAACAGTCGTTCTTCCCATAGCTTGATCATCCATCTTTCAATTTATTAAAGACACGTATCCTTAAGCTTCATATTCAAGCTAACAATGCGTGTGGCCCTTGAAAGACTTAGTTAACTTTTCATGGTTATTTACATATATTAACTAATTAAACGAAATCTTTGTTAGAAAGGTTATCCAATGTGTGGTTATATATTTGGAAACATTGAGAATAGCTCACAGATTATAGTTCATTTTTGGTATACCAGGACACGTCAAGAGGTTGTTATTGATTAATAATGATAAATACAATATCAAACAGTCTCTTACAAGTTGCCCTTACTCGTTAAATTTTATTGCAATTTAACTATTGGTCAAATAAATGATAAGCAGAATAAAATGCAGGTTTTGAAGTTTAAACTTGAAAATGAAACAACGAATTTGTAAAATGAACCTGTGATGCAATGTGATGGTAAGGATGAATGTCCCTGAGGCGTTAACTATCAACGATGCGTTTTCTGATGTATGCTGTAAAAAGACATATTGGTAACCTTTGATACATTGTATTTACACATTAAAGGGGATAGTGCCGGAGGAAACCTGGCGATGGCTGTTGGAATCAAGCTTACTCAGGAACGACAACCCCCTCGTCTTCTTGGTCTGTTTTATCCTGCTCTTCAAATAGTAGATTTTAAAACTCCATCATATAATACATACAACTCGGCCCCTTATCTACTGAGGTCAGCCAGAATGATCAAATTTTACTTACGGTATATTTTTGGAAACGATAATGATTTAGAAAAATTCTTAAAAAATGAACATATAACAGAAAAAATGCGCCGTGAAGTTAACTCTAAAGTAAACGTTGAGTTTTTGCCAGAGAAATACCAAAAGTTCAAGACCCGTCCTGAGGATCCGAAATCTGTTGATCAAAGCTTGGCAGAAAAAGTAGAAAAACTAGCTACGAATGTATATATGTGTCCTTTAATGTTGGATGATCAAATGCTATCTCAGCTTCCGAAAACGTACTTGATGACTTGTGAATATGACCCCCTGAGGGACGACGGCCTGATGTTAGCAAAACGTTGGAAAGATATGGGATTTCCGGTCAAACATGTACACTGGGAAGGAATACAACACGGATTTTTTCCAACACCTAAACTGAACCGATCAAGAGAAGCCATGAAAGATTTTATTGATTATTTAAGAGTAGAACTTTAGAATATACACACTGTATTACTTCAGGTTTGAGCTATGAATGGTATTAGATTATTTTAAAGCAAAACTTAAGGAAATATTGATTATTTCAGCGTATTTTATATTGCGTTTTTCCAATGATTTTTACAGTATATATAAATTAGCTCAAATGAGAACTCTTTCATATATTGATGACTTGAGAGTGGAGGATCATTCCACGTAGATTATTTTGAAGCAAAGTTAAAGGATATATTAATTTGAACATAATATAACTGTTGCTGCAATGTGATTGAAAAAAAGTTATTTTCAAGGTGATTTTTTTCTGTTTTATAATGTATAACCTTAAAATGTATTCATTTTGCAAGTTTATAATATTTGCTTTGTCTATTGTGTACGTCATGCGATTTCACTGTTGCTTTAATACTTGTATATATCAATGTATGAACTTTATGTGTATGACACCATTTTAAAATGTGTTTTGTATTTTCATTTTCTTTTATTTTTATCTTCTGGTTTCAAATATTTTAATTCCCTCCTGTAATTTAATCATGAACATTATATATTAATCATTGAAAGGATCTGTCACTGTCTGGGATCAGCCCCTCGAACAAATTAGTGTCCTCATACAGATTCCCAATTTAAATCCAGGTCAATTTCAGGTTAAGTTCAGATCAGTTTTTGCTATTATGGTGCTATTCTCAGATCAAATTTAGGTGAATGTTTTACCTTAAATCTGCTATTTTGGTCTTTTCGGGTATGATATAGGTTCTGATATGAAAATTTGAATGAACGAGATCTGAAGAAATTTTCACGCGAAATAAACCTTAATTTGTCCTGAATTTGACCGGAAATTCAGATTAATTTCAGATGAAGTTAATTTTCAGGTCAATATTTTACTTCAAGAAATTTTGCCTGTGTTTGCCTTTATTTTATTTGGGTATTCTAAGGACAGCTGTTTCCCAGGGCTCTTAGCACTGTCTGTATATATTTCGTGATAAATCACTGTTTTTCAGTGTATGTTATGGGAGAAAATAAGCCATTAGATTTTTTGTTTGCTGTACCTGTTCAAATAGCTATGCCAGATTGCATATCTCATAGCAACTTAAGAACATGTATGGTAAAAGTTCCTGTAGATTGTGGTAGATGGAGTAATATACACAGGAGGAGAAAGTTAATAAATAAACAAGAAATGAATCGGGGGATGAATATTATTAACAAATTGAATGCAAAATTCCGTATATATATATATTTCCGTGAAATAAAAGAGAAAACTCTATACTACTATGAGAGACCAATCCCGATCAAGTGTCTAACCTTATTCATTTTCGTAATTGAAAACGAATTAATCTCAATTGTTTGCATATTATAACTATACTAAATAATTCAGAATATCAATATGCGAAATTGATATCCTAATTATGTCCAAATGGGTTTATGTATTAATATATGTAGAATTATTGTTATTGTAATATTTACAAGATATCACTTTTCCCATAGAGAACCAATAGCACAGCTGGTAGTCGCTAGCCTATTTTAGTAATGTCATATGTTCAGATCGCGCAGACGGCTGTGTCCTTGATGAGGACACTGTATATACTCTTGTAGCTCAACTCTACCCGCAATGCTGAGTAGAGTAAACCATGGTCCATGTTGTGTCCTTGATGAGGACACTGTATATACTCTTGTAGCTCAACTCTACCCGCAATGCTGAGTAGAGTAAACCATGGTCCATGTTGTGTCCTTGATGAGGACACTGTATATACTCTTGTAGCTCAACTCTACCCGCAATGCTGAGTAGAGTAAACCATGGTCCATGTTGTGTCCTTGATGAGGACACTGTATATACTCTTGTAGCTCAACTCTACCCGCAATGCTGAGTAGAGTAAACCATGGTCCATGTTGTGTCCTTGATGAGGACACTGTATATACTCTTGTAGCTCAACTCTACCCGCAATGCTGAGTAGAGTAAACCATGGTCCATGTTGTGTCCTTGATGAGGACACTGTATATACTCTTGTAGCTCAACTCTACCCGCAATGCTGAGTAGAGTAAACCATGGTCCATGTTGTGTCCTTAATGAGGACACTGTATATACTCTTGTAGCTCAACTCTACCCGCAATGCTGAGTAGAGTATACCATGGTCCATGTTGTGTCCTTAATGAGGACACTGTATATACTCTTGTAGCTCAACTCTACCCACAATGCTGAGTAGAGTATACCATGGTCCATGTTGTGTCCTTGATGAGGACACTGTATATACTCTTGCATGTATAGCACCACACATATACGAAAGTGAAAAATATAACATCGAACAATGTCACGTACATTAGATTGCTAACCTTTCAAAAGGTATCGTGTTTTGTTCTGTCTAAAATTGTTAAGACTTTAAAAGAATGTTATAAGTAATTGTACCAAGTTCGCGATATAACGACACTTTTCATTGGTTAATAACCATGTATTATTGGACGATATACCTACACGTGTATGAATCATTTTCCAACAAACTACCGCTCTTCCAAAAACCTCCCCCGCTCATGTGAACATGCCGAGGGACATGTTTCCTTTATTGAATGCGGGTACATGCATTTATTTTGTATGCATTTGAATGTTTGCTAGCGGATAAACAAACAAGTTTCTATTTTCAATCTATAACCTGTAATGCTCACGGTCAGAAAGTTCTGCCGGACTTATTGCGAGAGTCAGGCATAAAATAGTGTTCGTAAATCTGTTAAATGCTCATTTCGTATGCTGACGAGCGATGTCGATAGAATGAGGGTTTTCATTGATTGAAATAAACATTTAGCATAAAGCTTGACGTCATGCATGTTTTTGTGTATCGTCTGTCGACCAAATGGTAACTGAAAATAATAAAAAAAAACAACCTTCCCAAACATATCCTGGTTAACAAACTAAATACACAACTGCACTGCTTGTTGTAAAATGAAGACATATATTGGCATCACGCGACATCTGTTACCGAGCGCAAAAGCACAGTCCTATTTATTTATTTTTTTAGATTATCTGGATCAACTTGGTTATCGCAGGAGTAAGGACATTGAAGTAGACACGAAAAAGACTTCTATTACATATTACTTGGTAGAAAAGATATAATCAACATATGTGTGTACTGTATGGTGTAAACTATAACTCGGGATTAGAAAATGTTGAAAAAATATTCAACTCAGGCTGCAAGCGTCCTTAGTTGGTTTTTTCCCCAGCATTTTCTTTTTATCTTTTCCACCATAACAAACGCACACATACGTTGATTATTTCTTGGTTCTAACACATTTGCGATGTAACGACACTGATCATTTGTTAAAAATCATGGTTGTTTGGACGATAGACCATGCGCGAGCGTGTATTATTTTCAAACAGACTAGCGCTTTTCCAAAATTCTTCCCCGTAAATAAACCGGTGAACAAGCGAATCGCGGGACTGATTTCATATGACAATGTTTCGGACACTTTGTACATTTTGTATATGCTACGTTGGTTTGCTTGAACCGATCAACTATTGGTGCTTACCTGTTTAAGTGTAGGTGAAGAGGCAGTTGTTTTTGCCATTTTATCGTCTTAGGTTGTGTGTCTATTGGAGTGATTATTTACGCTCCCAAATATTGATCTTCTTGAGCTGATCAATTTGTCGTACATATATGTTGTTTCCTGATAATCTATATAGATTAGGCTGATTGTTTGTAGAGCCTTGGTTTTTATGCCAGGCCTTCTTTTTTAAGGGCTGTTTGTCAACTAGCCTTTGGGTGGGAAAGACATTGTGAATGTTCCACTCAGAAGTGTCTTTGTGGCGGTTTTTGGCCTACCTCACTTAGGCTAGCTGACATTTTTTTGTTTATATTGTGTGGTAGTTGCTCCTATATTTGTAACATTGCAACTTCTCTATGTTTGAATTTCTTTCACGTGATATGTTTTTTTTCATGATTAGAGTCATTAAAGTGGCTCTATTAGAATAAATTCAAATGTCACCAGTTTGGTGGCCATTTTCATTTATTTGTGGTTCGAGTTGTTCTTGATATGAGTGTAGAAGCATAAAGAAAGTTAGTGACAAGCACTGATATTTTACTGTTAAAAAACATCGAGTACTTGAGTAGATTGCTGATTATCAGATAGAAAACCCAGACAACGTTGTTTATAAGTGAACGTAACGTATCAATCCATACATCTTCATATTTTAAATATTTAATCTATACCCTTTTACATTTATTCCGTGATGGGCACGAAGTGTAACACGTTTTGTCATTTAGTTATACATGATATTACAAAATTCATCACTATGATAATTTTGCATCAATTAAGGTGTTACCTAGACCCATATTCATGAAACCGATTTAATGCTCAAACTCTCTATACAAATGCTTTATTTATTATTCTATTCTGATTATTTTTTTCCGATTTTCAGTTAAGACAGGCATTATTAAGGATATTAGCAAAGTCATTTTAGATACAGTACAATACCAATAGATTGTATTCTATACAGAATCAACGTCTCGAGCATGCGCTGTTTTGTCCATATTTAAATGATGTACCGTTTTGAGGGTTACGGTCACCTGTCTCTCGAGCATATGCTGATATGCCCGTATTAAAATAGTGTGCTGTTTATTGAGGGTTGACGCGGTATATTTATTTTATTTCCGCACCATGACAATGTCGGCCGAGGATGTCACACACCATCAAGATGCAGTTGAAATGGAATTGATGCTTGAAGACCATCATAAACAGACCACTTAGTATCCCCGCGAACAATGGACGAACAAACTAGAATACATTTTGAGTCTGATCGGCAACACCGTGGGACTGGGCAGTGTATGGAGGTTTCCCTATCTCTGTATGAAGAATGGCGGAGGTGAGAACATGGCATGTTTGGTTCAGTTAGTTTTAATAAGAATATATAATGGCAAACAGAATTTTTAATGTAAAATTGGCATAAAATGAAAGCAAGTTACATGTAGCCCACACGTTATTCCATCGGTTAAGTACACTGTATCGTGCCACGCCCATGGTTAATGAACAACTACGTTGCAAAAAGAATGCTAATTTTACCTAATTAGTTTAGTTCAAACATTTTTCTTGCCAAAAGTAGACAATGGATTAGTTTCAAGTAATTACAACTTATCAACGCCTTCTCCCAATTTTCAGTGACATTATAATAATGACATTAAGAATAAACAATTTGAAATGCAATTAGAGCTCAAAATATCTTGCTGGAATTAATAAAGTTTTGCAAATATCTAAAACTGTTTGTGTTAAGTTAAGGTCCACGGAAAATTGTGAATTGCCAAAAAAAACTATGAACCAGAATACGTCTTTCATTTGTAAAAAGATGACATTCCAAAAAGTAGCGAAAGGAATTCTCACAATGATGACCACAACTTCAAGCTTCACTTTCAACAAGGTTCACTCTAAAGAGGTCATAATAAAGGGAACTGCACCGGTGTCCGAGTGAATTAAATGAATTTATAGAGGGCAAGGATCGAACCTATTTTATTTCAACATTGAAGAGTAGAAGGTATAAAAGACGGGCTAGTAAGAGACAGTCTGAAAGGTGGAATCCTATAGTCATTATTGTTACGTAAAGCGTAACGGTTATCTTCTAGTGATAAAGGCGGCAAAAGATTATTGAAGTAGTTAGGAGTTAATTTATCATGCATCTTTTACAATAAGTATAGTTTTCTCGATTGGATAAAATGTCAAAACAAGTTTCAAGTTATTAATATGGGTATAAGAAGGAAGTCCTGCTATGATGCGAACAGCTTCACGTTTGGCTTTTTCCTACTTTTCAAATGTAGTGCAACCGTCCCACAACGCACAAGCATATTCTAAAACTGGTAAAATAAAAGTCTTATAAGTCATCAAGTGAGCATCCGTACTTAATAAGTGTTTCAATTTCCGTAAGACATTTTATTTTCATAACAGAAGTGTAAAACTAGTATATTTACTAGCTGGTAAAACTACTGTAGTATATTTACTAGCTGGTAAAACCACAAGTAAAGAAACTGCAACAAAAGAAGTTATAGAAGGCACAACATACCTTCAGGAATAGGTCTTACGGAAGTTAAAGAAGATAACTTGTTTGAAATTCCTACCCCAACAGTACCACCAAACTACAACGCACTACCAGAGAATGATTATTCTTTCATTTTCTTTGACTTAGAAACAACAGGCCTTGGTATGTTTCAGACTTTTAATAATTTATTTTTATAGTATTTGTTATTCAAAATCAAAAACTATTTATTATACATATATTCATATTAAATGTTTGTTGGTAATTCTAATTACAGAATATGAATAGAAATATATAGTCTGATGTATTCATGAGTAATGGCACTTATATTCGTAATAATATATTAATCACTCAAAACTCAATGAAACAAAGTTGTTTTTATATTTATAATTGTTTCTCATTCTTTTCAGGATTGGGTGAAATAGTTCAAATGGCTGCAGTTACCAATTCTGAATCATTCAATTGCTACATCCTATCAACTGAACCCATGACATTAGGTGCAACAGAAGTTACAGGGATAGCTGTGAATAATGGGAAACGTTTTAAACATGGCATATGTATTGAACGTGTTAAGAGCAGGTTTAGAAAAGTTTTATATGTGGTTAAAAAAAATAAAAATCCAGTGTTGGTGGCACACAATGGCAAACACTTTAATAGACAAGTTATCTGCAATGTTCTAATGAAAATAAACAAGCAACACAAATTACTATCACCCATTGTGGGTTTTATAGACACATTACCACTTTCTAAAGATGCGTTATCATATAACCTATTGAAATGTTTAAAACAAAAATTCCTCGCTAAAGAACACCTTGGGGAAAAATATAATGCACATGATGCATTTGAAGATGTAAAAATGTTACAGGAACTGGTAGGTTCATTGAAAATACCAACACTGAAACGACTACATCATGGTTTTTCAATTGCTTGTCATCTTTTTATGATATGATCCTAGAAAAAGTTCTTCTGGACTCGGTTATCACCATATACTATGCATATACAATAGAAACGGTGAAGATGGGCTCAAGCTTGTTTTGGGAGCGAAAACAAATAAATGCGTTCGAGTTACCAATAGTTACAAAATAATCAAACGCATTGCTGAATATCTGAAAAAAACTAAAATGAAACAAAAGAATTCAAAAGATTTAAAATGTTTTCATGATAATTCAAAAAATATATTTGTATTACTGGACATTTACTAGCTAGACAAATGCATCCTCTTTAAAATCAATAACATGGTTGCTCGGTTTTATTTGTGTTAAGTACACTTGAAAAGTACATGTACAAGAGAATACATAATTACATGATGTCTTCTTTTTTATGCTGTTGAAACATATCACACAAATCTTTAAATACATATGAAATAAAATAATTATTGGTTTCACAATATGATGTTACTGCTAAGCGTATTTTTTAATTTCTTATCAATCAGAATTAGATATTCATTTTTTTTCAATTTGTTATGTACCTAGTTAAATATTTGTAGGCTTGTTTCAATAATTATCAGACCATTTTGTTTTATAAAGTGCCAAAAATACAGGAAAATAAGTAGAAAACATTGTTGTTAATTATGTTACCAAAGAGTTGTCATTCTTGACAGAATATTAGAATACAGAAATACACTGTAGTATAGTTACTGTGTAATGAGTCATTATGTTTATGTTTTGTCCATTGTTTAAACTTAAACTGATGAATATTATATGTTTATTATTGACAGTACACTGTGGTCTCTCAATATTAAAGTATTTCAAAGCAATCCAGGCATTAATTCAGTTGTTTTTTTTATCAATGAGTCACATGTGCCCATTTTTCTGTACTTCAGGAAACCGGCTACCTATTTCATTACTGACTTTTTCAAGAAATATAACTCTTACATGCAATTACTATGTGTATATGGTTTTATTATAAAATGTCAATTTTTAATCGTTTATAGATCATTTATTTTTCACAATTTCAGCATTTATTAAATTGATATACATTAATGCAATACTAATCTATGGCAGTATCATTTTTATTGACATTATTTTTTAAAAAAATGTATCTTTTTTTTTTTTTCAAAATTCACTCCTTTTTTCATAAATTTCCATTTAAAATCCTCTATTTTTTGTGGCAGAAAATTTTCTTTAATTCAAAGCAATATAACTACAGAATTTTAAGAAATTCTACTGAGAAATGGTGACACAAACCTATTACCTTAAATGAACATATAAACAAGCTTTCGAGGACACCTTTATTTCAAATATTTTCATTCCTACTTCGTTTTTTTTAAATTTATCGTTCGTACTTAAAGACTCCTATCTATTGTTGTAATATAGGTTTGCATGGAATGGTGGTGTCTGGCTAGCTTGTCTCTATTACGTACTAAGTTCATATAAGGTAGGCATATCTGGTAAGCTTGTACCTATTTACGTACTTAGTTTATATAAGGTAGGCATATCTGGTAAGCTTGTCTCTATTTACGTACTTAGTTGATATAAGGTAGCCATATCTGGTAAGCTTGTCTCTATTTTCGTACTTAGTTTATATAAGGTAGGCATATCTGGTAAGCTTGTCTCTACTTACGTACTTAGTTTATATAAGGTAATCATATCTGGTAAGCTTGTCTTTATTTACGTACTCAGTTTATATAAGGTAGCCATATCTGGTAAGCTTGTCTCTATTTATGTACATAGTTTATATAAGGTAGCCATATCTGGTAAGATTGTCTCTATTTACGTACTTAGTTTATATAAGGTAGCCATATCTGGTAAGCTTGTCTCTATTTTCGTACTTAGTTTATATAAGGTAATCATATCTGGTAAGCTTGCCTCTATTTTCGTTCTTAGTTTATATAAGGTAGCCATATCTGGTAAGCTTGTCTCTATTTATATAAGGTAGCCATATCTGGTTAGCTTGTCTTTATTTCCGTACTTAGTTTATATAATGTAGCCATATCTGGTTAGCTTGTCTTTATTTCCGTACTTAGTTTATATAATGTAGCCATATCTGGTAAGCTTGTCTTTATTTACTTACTTAGTTGATATAAGGTAGCCACATCTGGTAAGCTTGTCTCAATTTACGTACTAAGTTTATATAACGTAGCCATATCTGGTTAGCTTGTCTCTATTTACGTAGTAAGTTTATATAAGGTAGCCATATCTGGTTAGCTTGTCTCTATTTTCGTACATAGTTCATATAAGGTAGGCATATCTGGTAAGCTTGTCTTTATTTACGTACTTAGTTTATATAAGGTAGCCATATCTGGTAAGCTTGTCTCTATTTTCGTACTAAGTTTATATAAGGTAGCCATATCTGGTTAGCTTGTCTTTATTTACGTACTCAGTTTATATAAGGTAGCCATATCTGGTAAGCTTGTCTCAATTTTCGTACTTAGTTTATATAAGGTAGCCATATCTGGTAAGCTTGTCTCTATTTACGTACTTAGTTTATAAAAGGTAGGCATATCTGGTAAGCTTGTCTCTATTTACGTACTTAGTTGATATAATGTAGTCATATCTGGTAAGCTTGTCTCAATTTACGTACTAAGTTTATATAAGGTAGGCATATCTGGTAAGCTTGTCTCTATTTACGTACTTAGTTGATATAATGTAGTCATATCTGGTAAGCTTGTCTCAATTTACGTACTAAGTTTATATAAGGTAGGCATATCTGGTAAGCTTGTCTCTATTTTCGTTCTTGGTTTATATAAGGTAGGCATATCTGGTAAGCTTGTCTCAATTTTCGTACTTAGTTTATATAAGGTAGGCATATCTGGTAAGCTTGTCTCAATTTTCGTCCTTAGTTTATATAAGGTAGGCATATCTGGTAAGCTCGTCTCTATTTACGTACTTAGTTGATATAATGTAGTCATATCTGGTAAGCTTGTCTCTATTTTCGTACTAAGTTTACATAAGGTAGGCATCTCTGGTAAGCTTGTCTCTATTTACGTTCTTAGTTTATATAAGGTAGGCATATCTGGTAAGCTTGTCTCTATTTATGTACATAGTTTATATAAGGTAGCCATATCTGGTAAGCTTGTCTCAATTTACGTACTTCGTTTATATAAGGTAGGCATATCTGGTAATCTTGTCTCTATTTTCGTACATTGTTTATATAAGGTAGGCATATCTGGTAAGCTTGTCTCTATTTACGTACTTAGTTGATATAATGTAGTCATATCTGGTAAGCTTGTCTCAATTTTCGTACTTAGTTTATATAAGGTAATCATATCTGGTAAGCTTGTCTCTATTTTCGTACTTAGTTTATATAAGGTAGCCATATCTGGTAAGCTTGTCTCTATTTTCGTACTTAGTTTACATAAGGTAGCCATATCTGGTAATCTTGTCTCTATTTTCGTACTTAGTTTATATAGGGTAGCCATATCTGGTAATCTTGTCTCTATTTTCGTACATAGTTTATATAAGGTAGCCATATCTGGTAAGCTTGCCTCTATTTACGTACTTCGTTTATATAAGGTAGCCATATCTGGTAATCTTGTCTCTATTTTCGTACTTAGTTTATATAAGGTAGGCATATCTGGTAAGCTTGTCTCTATTTTCGTTCTTGGTTTATATAAGGTAGGCATATCTGGTAAGCTTGTCTCTATTTTCGTTCTTGGTTTATATAAGGTAGGCATATCTGGTAAGCTTGTCTCTATTTTCGTTCTTGGTTTATATAAGGTAGGCATATCTGGTAAGCTTGTCTCTATTTTCGTTCTTGGTTTTTATAAGGTAGCCATATCTGGTAAGCTTGTCTCTATTTTCGTACATAGTTTATATAAGGTAGCCATATCTGGTAAGATTGTCTCTATTTACGTACTTAGTTTATATAAGGTAGGCATATCTGGTAAGCTTGTCTCTATTTTCGTACTAAGTTTATATAAGGTAGGCATCTCTGGTAAGCTTGTCTCTATTTACGTTCTTAGTTTATATAAGGTAGGCATATCTGGCAAGCTTGTCTCTATTTTCGTACTAAGTTTATATAAGGTAGCCATATCTGGTAAGCTTGTCTCTATTTACGTACTTAGTTTTTATAAGGTAGGCATATCTGGTAAGCTTGTTTATCAATGTACGAATGATACAAGTAATTGGTCAATGTCTGGTTAGCTTGTCTCTCTTTACGTACTAACTTTATATAATGTAAGCATATCTGGTAAGCTTGTTTATCAATGTACGAATGATACAAGTAATTGGTTAATGTCTAGTTAGCTTTTTTGTAGATGCACTTAGTACACGCGAGGTGGCCAGGTCTGAATTACTTGTTTATTGATATACTAATTTATACTAGGTACAAGTCATGTATGGTTAGCTTGTATGTTAATGTAAGTACTAATACTTGTTTGTGTGTTTGTTAATGTTTAACGGTCCATCGACAACTGTGAAGTACATTTGTACTAAGAAAAGTGAATTGGACACGGTTCGGTAAAATGTGTTTTTCCCTGTCTACTTCTGAAAGGTCATGTAGTCTTGTCTTGTTATCTGAGCCAAAGTCTCATGTTGAATTGCAATCCACTTTCTTCCGGCGTGTGTTTCCTAATTTTCACTTCCTCTTACAAAACTGACGGCTTAGTTGTAAAGGTAGCGATCATTTCTCGAGGAAGGGATATCACACTGTCAATAGGGTGTGGTTTGACAATCACTCTTTTTCCCAATTAATAAATAAGCCGGCTCTGTGAATGAATTCTCTATATGATTGACAGGTTAAATAGTTCTAGATAACAATTGTAAAACACAGTGTTGGTGTTCAAGGTGCAGTATTGTTTTATCGTTCGATATAGATATATTTTTATCTGTAGGCTAGAATATTGAACGATCTAGTTAACAACCCTGTATAACATCACAGATAACAACTGTAAAAATACTCTCTTTCCTAATTAATATATTAGCTGGCTCTGTGAATGAATTCTCCATATGATTGACAGGTTAAATAGTTCTAGGTGTTCAAGGTGCAGTATTGTTTTATTGTTCGATATAGATCTATTTTTATCTGTAGGCTAGAATATAGAACGTTCTAGTTTATAACCCGGTATCATTATTCTCTCTATTTCCTCCTTGAAGAAGATTTTACAAACAGAATAATATAGTTACAATGATAAATAAGATAATAAATGCAAAGGCAAATAGATGTGGGACAGAATTAGTGCAAAACATAATTAGTTAACACAATAGTAATAGGTTAATCAATTTGAGTACAGTTTACAAAAGAATACATAATTAATAATGTTAAGAATGATATACACAAAAGTATTGAATATTCATTCGAAGCATGCATTAAGCATTTTTGAAATATGATTGACTGATGCCATACGAAATTCTGTTAACTCTAATGTATTCAGTTCATACGTTATATTGCCACCAATCAGTAGGTGAAATAATTAAAAGTCTGAATGAGAGTTTAAATATATGCTAAACATAAGTTCACGTGTATTAAAGACTTGACACCATAACTGATCTCGTAAGTCTTCTGTACAATCACATTGTAAAACTATGTGGATATATATATCGTTATACATTTGTCCACATTTATGACATAATTCAGGGGTTTTTCTGAATGTCTTAGAGATACATCCAATTTCATTATACTATGTATGGCTTCTCTGTTTTGAGGAAATTTTGTTAACAATTTCCACAATATATGAGGAGCCAAATTATTATGAACAAATATAAATCTGCAGAAATCGCGTTCACCACTCATTCTCTCCTTCCATGCTTTTTCTTCATACAACTGTACATTATGCTTTACTTTCGCTTTCCATGTACTTTTCACTGGAAATAATCCATTTGATAAACATTCTTGTACTAATTTGTATAATCATATTTCTTTAGAACTCTAATTACTTCATTCATATATCCATTATTATACACATTGGTCCCTATAACTGTCATAAAAAGACGAGTAAAAAAACAAGATATGATATACAATTTTTCTCCAAGTTACATAATCTTCCAAACAATAATAATTTAAGCTGGGTCTGTAAAAACAAATCTCCATATGATTGACAGGTTAAATAGTTGTAAAACACAGTGTTGGTGTTCAAGGTGCAGTATTGTTTTATCGTTCGATATAGATATATTTTTATCTGTAGGCTAGAATATTGAACGTTCTAGTTAACAACCTCGTATAACATCACAGATACCAGCCTTGGGTGAATACTAGAACGTCAGCTGTCCCTAGGCTATACAATATAAAAAGAACTTTAGTATACCAAATACTAGTTGGAAAACATAATGTTGACTGTTTTAGCTTACACCTGGGTATATTGTATATACATGTATATGTATATAATATTTTTAAAACTCAATTTATCTTTCGTTTTATAGATACGTTTTGAGCCATTTAATATCGCTCTCGTGTGTCAAAGTAATACCAGTAGGTTATTTGCAATGGGGAAAACTTACGAATTATTGCCTTTCTGTTTAGAGATACAATCTAGGCTTCAAACAATTTATTTTTCAATTTCAGACGGTTTGTCCTTTAAAATACTGAAAACTTGATCAATATATTGATCAGAGGATCATAGTCACCTACCCGACTTCTGTTTATTCTGAAACAATTCTAAGAACTTAGAAGAGTAGGTCTGAACTCGCTTGCCGTGTAAATGGAATTTTCTCGGTCGCATACACCCACGCTTATATATGTATTTGTTTCGTCCCCCAAACAATATCTCGGAAACCTATTTGTTTGGTGAGTTTCTTTCTCGTCTGCTTCCATCGTCTGCTTTCATACTTTGTGTGATTGACATATGGGGGCATACTTTGTGTGATTGACATATGGGGGCATACATTGTGTGATTGACATATAGGGGCATACATTGTGTGATTGACATATAGGGGCTTACTTTGTGTGATTGACATATGGGGGCATACTCTGTGTGATTGACATATATGGGCATACTTTATGTGATTTATAAATAGGGCCATACTTGGTGTGATTGACATATAGGTGCATACTTTTTAATTATTGACATATAGGGGCATACTTTGTGTCGAAAGACATATAGCTGGGTTTAAGGTTTTAAAATGAAAGTAATGACAATTGATCTCCTGAGGTAGTACGACTGTTATACCACCAATTCTTATGTTGACTTCTTTTTCATATTATGCGCGAGTGTACACCACTGTAATAAGTGTAGGCTGCAGGTTGAGCTGATTGGAATACAATACTTTTGCTAAGCATTATTTGTGACTGAAGTGGTTGGTTTGGGGATATTTGTATCAGTAGCTATTAGATTTAACCACTAGCTATTGCTTTTGTTATTTGCAACCAATTTACTTACATAGTAATAAAAATAATAAACAGTAAGTCGAACAAATATCAAATCTGTAAAAAAAATCCCTTTTACACGAAAGCTAAATCTAGAACAATATTATCTAAAGTTCAAGTTCTTCAATTATTGCTCTGAGTCG
The DNA here is from genome assembly GCF_002113885.1 of Mizuhopecten yessoensis. Lineage (NCBI taxonomy): Eukaryota > Metazoa > Mollusca > Bivalvia > Pectinida > Pectinidae > Mizuhopecten > Mizuhopecten yessoensis. The sequence goes on along the minus strand of NW_018480058.1, from coordinate 148,294 downwards.
ATCGACTCATCAGTTACAAAGTAACAAAATTGAGTGCAAAATACAAAACATTACACACACTCACAACACAATTACAAATAGAAACAGTATCATATGTTTGGTGAGTGCAACTAAGCTATTTATAATAATTGGGCTCTACTCAAAGCAAAATAATAACACGATTACTATCACCACGGAATTAGATGATCTAAGTCCGTGCTATCACCACTGTGTAGGACTGACACCGGATATAGCTAGTACCGAAGCGGGCATGGACGCTAGGCGCAGACAAGCCACGGGATGTTTTCCGATATTTCTGGTATTTTCTGGTAGCGTAGAGGCAAATAAAGGAGCAAAACAGTTAAACAATGAACAATGATGTACGTAATGCAGATGATTTGTAAACTATTTCATGCGATCTGAAGATATTGTGAAAAATTGACTACAAAGTACCGGTACAAAATAATTTACAAAGAAAGAAGAAGAGATAACTATTAAAGTATGACATATACGATGACGAAACGGACGTAACTGGCACATGTAGATGAAACCGGGATAAACATATAATGGTCATAAGTCTAAATGAAGTCATTACGATGTAATTGACTTAAATGTTTTTTCGTCTGTGTACGGCGAATAGTTGTTGATACATTTTCAAGTGTACGGCGACTAGCATGTTAACAGTTTGATAGTGTGAATAGAAATAAGTTGTTTTTGAAGCTATGTAAAAGTGGTATAAGAGGTAAATTTTTGAATATTTTGAAGTCCCTTTATGAAGGGTTAAGGTCATGTGTTAGATACAAATCTGAACTATCTGATTTTTTTGCATGCACGCAAGGCTTGATGCAGGGTGAGGGGTTATCTCCCTTCCTTTACTCTTTGTATGTAAACGATTTGGAGAATGAATTTATTAATACATCATGTGATGCACTTTTTCTAAGAGATATTTCTCTGTTTTTGTTGATGTATGCTGATGATACTGTTCTTTTCTCAGAGTCAGCTTCTGGGTTACAGAAGATGTTAGATACTTTGAAACTATATAGTGATAAATGGCAATTATCTGTCAACATAGAGAAAACAAAAATCGTTGTATTCCGAAATGGTGGTAGAGTTAGTTCAAATGACAAATTCTATTTTGAAAATAATGTAATAGAAATTGTTGATAGTTTTAATTATCTTGGTGTCACGCTATACTTTAATGGTAAGTTTACTAAAACTC
>NW_018480058.1:134695-145293 GCF_002113885.1 Mizuhopecten yessoensis | reverse complement strand
AAATTGTTATTTACCTGTTCTGTTACCTTGGAGCCAAACCCATTCTTGACAGCCTAACGGTCACTGTAATACTGTGTAACACGCATTGTGAAATTGTATAATCTTGATTATTGTGATGAGAAATTACAGATATATACACAGTGTACATTATCGCATACAAGCTTAAGCCTTCCGTATTTTTGTCATTCCGTAATTTTGATCTACAAATGATACCAAATCGCACAGTTGTGCGGAGAGAAGCGCACAACGGGGCGAACGATTGCTAAATCGCACAGTTGTGCGCACCATGTGTGAACGATGTGCGGACGGTGTTAACGATGTATGCACGGTGTGCGCACGCTATTTTTGGTGCGTTGTGCGGTCCCACAACTGTAGCTATGTTTTTATGTTGTTTTATCATTGGATTAACATACCAATGATGTTGCTTTGTAACACTTTTGAATGATATCGTAAAGGGAAGGGGTTAAGAATTAATGTCGAGTTAAATAATGATAAGGAGTACCCATGTTTCACATGCTATAACACAACATAAGCTGTGACCATGACAATAGCGGTGAAGAGTTGAAACTTAATTTGTGACCTTGACAATAGCGGTGGAGAGTTAGAACTTAATCTATGACCTTGGCAATAGCGGTGGAGAGCTGGAACTTTAGCTGTGACCTTGACAATAGCGATGAAGAGTTGGAACTTAGGCAGAAGGTGACATACTATTTCTCTGTCACAACGTTAATATACAAGGGGGAGGGGTTACACAAGAAATGTTAAGGGTGATGTAGAGAAAATCTTCACTAATACATAGATTTGCCAAGAAATACATTATAGTTAAGTTGATATATCCTCAATTTATTCACAGTTATTTGTAAACAGCAAGGTGGTAAAGGCAATACAGACGTCTGCAAGTGTTAAATATGTATACCTTTAACAGGCAATGGGAAAGGTCTGTTTCATTCCTACTCAAGACTCCAAAGTCTATTCTAACTTTATTTTCATCAACTTTTAATAGGCACTTTTAAATTATGGTCTAAAACTTTGTTTTATAATTGGTACTTATTTTTTTTATTTTGCAGCCCTAATATTTTGAGGGCTGAAAAACAGACACACAACTATCATTTTTGCCTATCCTTTTAATCTACAGCACAGGTAGACTATTGGTTATCTGACTTACCTGTACAACTGTATTGGGTGCATTGTTGTTTCTTGTAATATTTGGTGTTCTACAACTTACGTACGATAAGGTGCATGCATTTTACACTGTAGGAGATTTACGGTAATCGGGGATAGTTAGTTCAAGTTTAGCTTTAACAAAATATGTCACATTTAGGCAAGGTGTTCACTTGAATACTGTATACATATGAACTATTCGCCGTACACCAGTTATTTTAAACATTCCTATTCGCCGTACAATGCATTGCTATTCGCCGTACACTTCACCAAAATTAGTTATACCAATATCTAAAGAGAGAAGCATAATATAGAGTGACTTCGTGTATAATCATGACTATATAAATATAAGAAATCATCTTAGCATATAAGTGTATATAATCAAATGGCAAATGTCAAGTCAAGACAATATTGGCTGTTGCTAATGAAGATTTAGCGGTACTAGGCAGACTGTTTTTGTAAATGATTTGGAACTACACCAAAACAATAACATGCCTCCTGTTTCAGATATGAATTAAGTCTATGCTTGACTGTCGTGCTTCTTTATTTGTCTCTACACTACCAGAAAATACCAGAAATATCGGAAAACTTTACGACATTTGACTACGCCCAGCTTCCATGCCCGCTTCGGTACTAGCTATATCCGGTGTCAGTCCTACACAGTGATCACCGGTCATGGACGTATACGCTAGGCAACGCAAAATATGTCGTTCCATATAATAAACCCTGTCCTGATCATGAGTGCTCCCCGGTGATTGGGTATTCCTTATTGTGACCCCGGCTACATACAACAGAGATAACACCGTTCGTGTACTGTATATATACTCCGGTGGAGGTGAGCTGTATAACTATAAGGACAAAGACAGTGACCAGTCATCTCGTCAGTGTAACAACTCATACCAACAATGTCGTCTCTCAAATCTCACTCAAAAGGTAAGGAACCGAACAGGTACAGAATAGTATAGTTCCATTGGTAAATATAGTGTTTATCTTGAATCGGCTAGCCTGTTTAAATATTATTCAGAGTTAATCAAACAAACCTGTTTTAATTATCATAAATGTGACTTAAAGGGACATCACGTGAAGAGCCATATTTTTTTTTAATGAATGTATGTATTGTATGCACTTCCACTTATGTTACCTCGCTATTCCCATATTCATAGGCCGTTCCAAATGTCCAGTTTGACCACTTGAATTGTTCGGGAAAGCCCTGCTAAAAATAGCGCCGATAACGTCACCTGACTAGTATAGGCAGTAAACACAAGTGGTGTAAGCGAGACGAAACGGTTTCCAAAGGGGCCCCAAGAGAGGGGCCGTTATCCAACTGCAATTTCTTACCGCACTATGAAACCAAGTAATATGATTTCTAAGTCCGTATTCAAACTTATTGAACAGTTATTATTCATCATCAGAAGTTAATTGCACACTTGCCAATATTCAGAATTTAAATTTATTTAGCTTTAAACATAAATTTGTTGCCAATAACATTAAACAAGGGATGGGGCACAAGTTTTTACAATTTATCACAGCCTTCTCCCGTCATACATTAACAATTAAATGTCAACAATGATAATAGGCATAAACATAAAGTAGATATATATAAATATATATTGAATTTAGTACCGGAATGTGACCGGTACAGGTGGTACGGGGCTAAACACCTTCCCTCAACAATGGGACAAACCTTTCTGTAAAAGAGACGAATATCCCTTTTCAAATGTTTACATAAAGTGCATATATATGCAATCACAAACTACACGCGAATAAAAAAAGGAAACGTTTGTGAATTTATTTATTACATTATACAACTCAATGTCTTTGGCCATTTTTTTTTTAGACCATGCATATAAATAAATGTATGCATACTCTCTTTCCTACTTTCACTGTCTCCATACGCTAACACTTAGTAAGTCATATTAGCCATCACACACAAACTGTATGGCAAAACCACTACGTGTACATATATATGTGTCAATAAGAAACGTGTTGAGATACTCGATAATTATATTTTTTCAATACTTTACAGAGATTAAAGCATACTTGTAAATGGACCTTTTTATGTTGAGACAACTTTTCTTTAATCAGTTCCTTTTGCCCGAAACAGAAGCCGTAGTTATCGGCAGCACGCGCCATTTTTACAACGTAATCAAATGTTTTTTCCCCTGTTTTCAATACGTATTCTGATTCTATCTGAAGTCGAAAATTTATTCTTTATAGAGAAAAGGTTGTTAAATGATCATACATTCTAAGCCAACATCATATGAAAACATGAACTGTTGAAAAATTACGATTTAAAGTTAAGTTTCTGTTTTGTGGCAATAACCATACATTTCGTTTTATTCCTATTTAGAATCATTTTATTCTCATTACACCAGTCTTGGACTTTACTCAGATCAGTTGAATTTGATGTCAGCTTCGTGCGACGACCACGAGTCTCTGTGCCTGCCAATTTCTTTATCGATAAACCCGATACAAAACATAGCAGGTGTAACAAGGTCTTCTGTGAACACACGATAGAGTCTCGAATCTCGAGAATGATCCGGCATAGAATGACAATAAGTGTGGCATATACAAATAAATGTTCCTTTTTTAAAGCTCTCCTTTCCTTACACAGATTCCAAGTTGCCAGCTTTAACGCCCGGAAAACTAAGGCTGTACAGTATGAGGTTCTGTCCTTTTGCTCAACGAACCAGATTAGTATTAGTCCACAAGAAAATAGAGTGAGTAATTTTATTTATATACTTATTTGTTTAATAGTAAGTAAAACATACCTGTATACCAGCTATATACCACCTGGCACAATTTGTCTTCTTTGGCTAACAGTGAGTAAAATAAACTGTTTACTTGCTTTATATTGATTACAACTTACAGGTGTACCCTTTGTAATAGCCAATTAAAATATATATGTACCTGTGGAAATAATGATTAAACTATTATTGCCTATTTGTTGCAATAAGAAGTAAATCATGCCTGTGTACCTGTTAAGTACATACCTGAATACCTGTTTGAGTAGGTAAAACGTACATGTGTCTTCCTGTCTAGTGGTTGAGAAGGTGAAATATACCTGTCTTCCTGTCTAGTGTTTGAGAAGGTAAAATGAGTAGGTAAAACATATTTGTCTTCCTGTCTGCTGTTTGAGTAGGTAAAACACACCTGTTTACCTGTTGTTTGAGTAGGTAAGACATGTATGTCTACCTGTTGTTTGAGTAGGTAAATCATACCTGTCTACCTGATGTTTGAGTAAGTAAAACATACCTGTCTTTTTGTCTGGTGTTTGAGTAGGTAAATCATAACTGTCTACCCGTTGTTTGAGTAGGAAATCATACCTGTCTACCTGTTGTTTGAGTAGGTAAAACATGCACATTTACCTGCTGTTTGAGTAGGTAAAACATATATGTCTACCTGTTGTTTGAGTAGGTAAAACATACCTGTCTATCTGTTGTTTGAGTAGGTAAATCATACCTGTCTACCTGTTGTTTGAGTAGAAAAAACATACATGTCTACCTGTTGTTTGAGTAGGTAAAACATGTATGTCTACCTGTTGTTTGAGTAGGTAAAACATACCTGTCTATCTGTTGTTTAGGTAGGAAAAAAACATGCCTGTCTACCTGTTGTTTCAGTAGGTAAAACATACCTCTCTACCTGTTGTTTGAGTAGGTAAAACATACCTGTCTTTTTCTCTGGTGTTTGAGTAGGTAAATCATAACTGTCTACCTGTTGTTTGAGTAGGTAAATCATACCTGTCTACCTGTTGTTTGAGTAGGTAAAACATGCCCATCTATCTGTTGTTTGAGTAGGTAAAACATGTATGTCTACCTGTTGTTTGAGTAGATAAAACATACATGTCTACCTGATGTTTGAGTAGGTAAAACATGTATGTCTACCTGTTGTTTGAGTAGGTAAAAAATGTCTGTGTACCTGATGTTTGGGTATGTAAACATACCTGTCTACCTGATGTTTGAGTAGGTAAAACATGTATGTCTACCTGTTGTTTGAGTAGGTAAAAATGTCTGTCTACCTGTTGTTTGAGTAGGTAAAACATACCTGTCTATCTGTTGTTTCAGTAGGTAAAACATGCCTGTCTACCTGTTGTTTCAGTAAATAAAGCATGCTTGTCTATCTGTTGTTTCAGTAGGTAAATCATACCTGTCTACCTGTTGTTTCAGTAGGTAAAACATGCCCATCTACCTGTTGTTTGAGTAGGTAAAACATGTATGTCTACCTGTTGTTTGAGTAGATAAAACAAACATGTCTACCTGATGTTTGAGTAGGTAAAACATACCTGTCTACCTGTTGTTTGAGTAGATAAAACAAACATGTCTACCTGATGTTTGCGTAGGTAAAACATACCTGTCTACCTGTTGTTTGAGTAGGTAAAACATGTCTCTCTACCTGTTGTTTGAGTAGGTAAAAATTGTCTGTCTACCTGATGTTTGGGTATGTAAACATACCTGTCTACCTGATGTTTGAGTAGGTAAGACATGTATGTCTACCTGTTGTTTGAGTAGGTAAAAAATGTCTGTCTACCTGTTGTTTGAGTAGGTAAAACATACCTGTCTATCTGTTGTTTCATTAGGTAAAACATGCCTGTCTACCTGTTGTTTCAGTAAATAAAACATGCTTGTCTATCTGTTGTTTCAGTAGGTAAAACATACCTGTCTATCTGTTGTATCAGTAGGTAAAATATGCCTGTCTACCTGTTGTTTCAGTAGGTAAAACATACCTGTCTACCTGTTGTTTCAGTAGGTAAAACATACCTGTCTATCTGTTGTTTGAGTAGGTAAAACATACCTGTCTTTTTGTCTGGTGTTTGAGTAGGTAAAACATGTCTGTCTACCTGTTGTTTGAGTAGGTAAATCATACCTGTCTTCCTGTTGTTTGAGTAGGTAAAACATACCTGTCTACCTGATGTTTGAGTAGGTAAAACCGACCTGAATTCCTGTCTGGTGTTTGTGTAGGTAAAACATGCCTGTCTACCTGTTGTTTGAGTAGGTAAAACATGCCCGTCTACCTGTTGTTTCAGTAGGTAAAACATGTCTGTCTACCTGTTGTTTCGGTAGGTAAAACATGTCTGTCTACCTGTTGTTTCGGTAGGTAAAACATGTCTGTCTACCTGTTGTTTAGGTAGGAAAAAAACATACCAGTCTACCTGTTGTTTCAGTAGGTAAAACATACCCGTCTACCTGTTGTTTCGGTAGGTAAAACATGTCTGTCTACCTGTTGTTTCGGTAGGTAAAACATGTCTGTCTACCTGTTGTTTGAGTAGGTAAAACATGTCTGTCTACCTGCTGTTTGAGTAGGTAAAACCGTCTTGTTTACATATTGCTTGAGTAGGTAAAATATACCCATATTCCTGTTGTTTGAGTGGGTAAAACCGACATGAATTCCTGTCTGGTATTTGTGTATGTAAAACATGCCCGTCTACATGTTGTTTGAGTAGGTAAAACCGACCTGAATTCCTGTCTGGTGTTTGTGTAGGTAAAACCGATTCGTTTACCTATTGCTTGAGTATGTAATACATACCTGTCTACCTATAGCTTATTGTTGTAATGCTTAATAAAGGATGCAGTGTTATTACAGTGAATCAGAATTAAGCTACTATTGCAGCATTAACGAAGAAACGTTATAATCAAGGTATCACAGACTCCTCGTTAATACCATGCAGTGAAATCCACAGCTACGATGTTTACTATACGTTATGAAGTGTTGACTGTTACCAGATTTGAGACGGTGAACGTTGATCTGAAGGCGAAACCTGATTGGTTCCTGGAGAGAAATCCGCTTGGATTGGTTCCTGTTCTAGAGCAGGATGACAAGGTTCTATACGAGTCAGTAATCACGTGCGACTATCTTGATGACGTCTACCCTGACAACAAACTAAACCCCTCTGACCCTTACCAACGGGCACGTGACAGGATTCTTCTGGAGAGTTACGGCAAGGTAATTTCAATTTTCCGCTATTCCAGTCAATCTGCTGAATCAAATGACTGTTCTTCAATTCAATATTTTACTATTTTTATTGCAGTGTCTTTTATGCAAGCAGTATGCCGACACTGTCTGATACTGGCCCGCCTTGCTGACGTTAAATAAATACAAACAGGGGTTATATTGAATGCATGATACTCGAACTTACTATCAATGAATTATTTTGGCAATACAGAATTTTTTGTTTTCCTTAGCTAAATGTTTGTATGGAGATATTTTAAACGTGTGTTTTTACATTTTCCAAAAATGAATAGCACCCCTATGTATTTGTATTTAAACAACAGAATAATAGATTTTATATTACATAGGTTTGATTTAGAAATCTTTATATATTCAAATTATTAGTACAAGCAGGGACAGTATATACGTTATACGTCCCTGGTACAAGCCAATGTAGAATGATAGCGTGTCTTGTCATAGGGCGGTGTACATATGATTGTTCTGTTTACATAAGGTGGTGACTAATTACTACGGAACGTTCAGGAGCCAAGGCAAGGACAAAGAGATTTTGGAGAATCTATGGAAAAGTTTGACACCTTTTGAGAAAGCAATCGGAGAAAGGGGTACCTACTTCGGAGGTAAACAGTTTTTTCTTGTTTTGTAAGAAAAATTGTCATTTATTCATTGAAATTAATTAATCTGATATGGAGATTTCAAAATTTACAAATTGAGTGGCTAATCCTCCGGAGGGCTCAGGAGCGGGGCCAAAAATGGGCACTGCGGCCATGTTGCTTTAAGCAACTTCTCATCTGGAACTAAGAGATGGACACCAATAATATTTGGTTGGAAGCATTTCCAGATGGTGGAGATTGAAAATTGTCAAAATGGAGGGGCTGTTTGGTGTGGCAAAAAATGTTAAATATGGCCACACTGCTTTAAGCGGCTTCTTTTCTAGAACTTTTAACTTGGATATTATTGAGATTTCAACCTGATAACAATAAACGTTATACATTTGCTGTATATAAAGACATGAATACAAATATGCTTTCTGAATGTCTCCCTGGTCCTGATCCACCCTTGAAGATTTTTTCCCCTGGAACATAACTCTGAAACGTGGAATATCCCTCTATAACCACATATACAACTGATAGTCATAAAGATATAAACACAGTCATAGTATTAGAATTGAATGGAGGATCTTGCCCAACCCAAGGGACTTAATTATTGGGTCATTACTTTAAAATGGTTGAGATCCCCACCTAATAACCATATATACGATTTCTTGGCTTAAATACCAAGTTGAGCGATACAGACTATCTCGTCCTCTTGCTTTAGTATAAGAAACGTAAGGCATTTCGAATACAATAATGCTGAAATTTGTTTTTATCATGGCATTATGAGACATATTGGTCTAAGACCATAATCAGTGACCTTTTGCTGTTTACGGGAAATTATATAATACTTTCTTCATGAATACTTTTGGATTAACCAACACTTTTCTCAATTTTGAAATTCATATAATTGCGGTGTTTTGTGCACCACCCTTTCTGCTTCACTAGTCGTTTGGAACAATTTGGACTTCCACATTGTTGGTCCCTAGTATCACTAAGTTTGTCTTTGCGTATTGCAGAGTTATGTTCTCTTGTGAGCAGGTATTGATTGTTACGTCATTGGTTTGTGTGAGAAAATGACGTCGTTTTCTCAAAAATTGATGACGTTACTCTCACAATCAAACGACTTAACAATCAATACCTGCTCACAAGAGAAGACAACTCTGCAATACGCAAAGACGGAAATAGTCCTGGAAGGACGATACAGCTATACGTTGCAGTGAAGTTCATTTTTGACTTACTGTATCTAGCACCAAGGTGCAGTTACCCGTATGTTTGTTCCGTTCCTTATGTAGAAACTGTAATTACAATTAAACGTCCTTGTGCTGGAACTTTCACTTAACCTTTTCATCGCTCTAGACCATAATGGACTCGTCGAGATCAATGCATGGTAGAGTCTACTAAAAATACATAGGTGTGAAGGGTTATGGTCAACTTCATGGTGCTGGAATTTAATTTACATGTCAACTTCCTTATGCTGGAATATTATAATAAGTAACCACGATTGTAATTACAGGTCTATTTTGTGATGCTGTAATCTTACTTACAGACCTTTTTTGTGATGCTGTAATCTTACTTACAGGCGACAAACCAACAATGCTGGACTACTTTGTGTGGCCATGGTTTGAACGAATGGGCGTGTTTTCAGCCATATTACCTGGCGTTGATCCCATGCCGGCTAAGCAGTTCCCCAAACTCACAGCTTGGGTGGAAGTGATGAAGTCGCTGCCTGCTGTCAAGGAAACCATGTTTGATATCCCCACACATGTCGCATTTTATAAAGGATACGCCGCAGGAAAACCCGACTACGATGTCGGTCTATGATGTACAAACTAACTGGGATGTAGGATTCCGACTGACGCTGTGATATATAATGTAAACTGACACTAAGACCGATATCTAGTATATATTATGAGTTTTACATGGACGGAACGGCCATATATTGCAGTAAAATATTTGTTGTACTTACTGGAAGATAAATGAATCCATTTGCAATTTAGCAGAACCCCCCTGTTTGTCACTGCTCGACTTTTTGTATGTATGTTTTCTATACTTTAACGTTATGGAAAATAAACTGTTTGATATATATATGATACTAAGAAACTCTTTGTATTTTTTTTTTTTTTATATTTAACCATCACAAGGACTTTGAATGTTTTTTTTGATTATATATATACAAAAATACATACTACATATGTAATATTTAGCAAATCTATCTTATCTACAAATCAGGGGTATTATTCGTAGGTTTGGTCATTAATATAACAACACTTACCTCAAGTTCAGTTCGTACGTGGCCAAAGGGCCAATATATACATAACCTGTATTGTTTGTTTATCAGTTAAATCTATTGCATGTCTGAAATGAATATATATATATATATAATCCAGCATCTGCTGATTGAGTATGATATATCTTACTGAGCGAGTAAATTCTCAATTATAGCCTTCAGTTTTAGCTACTTGATAAAAAAAATTGTTAATCAGCGCGATTATTTATACTTTTTGAAAGTATTCAGACACTTGTCACAGGCAAGGAATGAAGAAACCTATACCTTAATTAGAGAAATATTCCGTTTTGTCAATGTGCCGCCTTAGGAACTGATATTTATGAAGCATTGCCCATGCTTTGTTTGGGACAAACTATAGCACGTTGTTTCCTCGCTAAGCATTGAAATTCTGCACGACAGAACAAAATATTTCTTTCCGACACGCTGGCCTCAGGATTTGTATATAGCTTCGAGTTGTTTTATACAGTGCAAAAAACCCCAAGAACACTAGGATAGTATTGCTTACTAGTAAGCCGGACACGCTAGGACACCATACTGGCAATCCAAACCTAAAATAAAAATGCCGAAGTAGTTAACTAAAACACCATATACAGAAAAAAGCCCGAACCCCC
>NW_018480058.1:119896-134628 GCF_002113885.1 Mizuhopecten yessoensis | reverse complement strand
CCCCCCCAAAAAAAACCCCCAGGTATGCTAAGGCCCAAAGATAGCACACTGTCGAAACCATATATATGACAGCAGGTCCCGGGGTATTTTCAAGTTCAAACCAATGTATTGGTGTTATTAATATGCATGTCACAGGCACGTGTTTATAGAAGTACAAATGTTGTTTACTAGGTCGCGAAGCGGTCAAACTGTAACAATATTTAACAGTGATTAACCAATCATAGCAATGTACCACACTGCCAGGAATTCTGAATCAGGTATTAAGTATACAACATTGCCAAAATAGTCAAAGGGGAACCCAATATACTTCATTTTCCAAAATAGTAAATAAGATACCAAATGAATTGCAATGCCGGCAAAGGAACTTAAATATACTTTACTGCCAAAGTTACTTACCCAATGAAGTACCAATTAAGTACCCAATTAAGTACCCAATAAACAACAATGCCAATAATTAAAAAGACACATCGAGATACCAAACTGTCAAAAGAGTTTACCAGCTACTCCAAATATACCACGACGAAAGCATTTCTTATATTTTACTAAACGCTTTTAATCATATTTTCCAGCCTGAAAATGTGGCTTTTCCATGAAAGGTATCACTGACGATGCCTCCGAGGTTTGTTCCAGTAACCCGAACGAGCACGAGATCTCCCTGATTCAGTCGGAGAACAACGATCGCCGTTGTTTGATGTATGTCAGTGATATCTTCCGAATCTGTATCGGAATTTCCCATAACTACCCCGTTCACCACAAGACTGGTGTGTATGACACTATGAATGGCAGACAGAACTTTCCATGTCATGACATACGTCCCGGACACTGGTACTGTATAGATACCATCATGTTGGTTGTAGCCATTTCCTTGGTCAAGTGCCTCCTCGTCAAACATAATTGTAATACCATTCGCTAAGGTCCTTGGAGAGGACATTTTCGTGTGGAATGCCACGGTAGGCGTAGGGGCAACACCTTAGGAATACAAAAAAATCATATAGAAGAAAGAATAATATCTAGTTCTAAACATGTGAAAAAATACAGGAATAGACGAGAAAGGAACGAGAGTAACCCTAAGTCTCTAAAAGGTTTTAACATAACTGGTTTGTGTAGGTCATTGTATCAAAACCACTGATATAGTTTAACAGATGATGCGGATGGCACGAGTTTGTGCGAAAATACGTCCATGACGTCACAGGCTTATTTGAATATTTATTATACCGGAATTCAGTTAATTATATGGATACAAGGTGAAAAGAAAATATATATACCAGAACGTCGTTAAATCATATTGTTTTATAAGCAAACATTAACGTTCTGCGGTGGACGAGGGGAGTTATCTCCCGATACATAGCTAACCAGTGACAAAACCGGTAGAATGTCAGGACAACTGTCTGGGTAAGAATTTTTAGTTTTTACTTAGCAGTGATATAAATCTATTCATTTTGCACACATCTACATGCATATCAAAATATTTATATATAAAACAAAACACGAAGACTAGAATTTGCTGGCGCTTTCATCCATCTTGGGGCTTTTCATGCGATTTGAATTTATTTGTGACGTCATAAATGCAGTACACATACTTAAGACGTCAAAAATAATGACGTCATAAACAAAGTACACCTAATGCAGACGTCTTCAAATTGCGACATCTTAAAAATATTAAATGAATGTACTTACGTTAAATGCGTCAATGAAATAAAAATAAAAAATATTTATATATAGGTCTCATTAGTGGTGCTGGATCCGAACAAACAAACGTTCGTTGGATACGTATTACTTAAATCTATATATAAGCAGAGAAGTAATATCGACAGTGCAGAGAAAGGAATTGGTCAAATTTTCGGGGCAATCCGACCCTTTCTCAGGACAGAAACATGAACACTTACATTAATATCTAACAAAGACAAACAGTCACTTTGAAACAATATAAACATCACATACATAGTCAAAATAACTATCATAACTTCGAAGTCGTATCTGTTTGACATAATTTGGGTGATATTTGATATAGAAATACATACGTCTGTATCTCCTCAGTGTTTCACGTTCGACGCCCCTTCTACTTCCATCAAGGCGGTCAACCTTAATGTCCTTGTCGTCGTGCCTGACAGTTTTTGAAATGTTTGTATGTGTTGTATTATCTCCCTTGAACTTTTGCAGCCCCGCATTATTCTCTGGTCTAGCTACTGTTGGGCTGTTTTCAATGTCAACATTGAGTTCCATTTCTTCAACATCTTTACCTTCGAATTCATCTGTGAAGGCAGATTTGTATTTGTTGAGTATATTTGTGTTTTGTATCAGCATCGTCATATCACGTTTAAGCTGTGCCATTTCCGAGTTCTTCTTCTCTATTTCAATGTCTAGCTTTGCTTCAAGAAGACTAATTCTTTCGTCCTTTTCAGTAAGCAGGCTCTCCAGTTTAGCGACTTTATTGTCATAAGTGGCTACAAAGTCCGTCCATCGCTGAAACATGTCATCAGCAGAAAGAGCTGCACCGTTAATTTCACAAATGCTGCCGAAGAGCCAGAGTACTATTACAAGCCGGGCAGACATTGTTGACCACTGTCGTGTCCTAGTCGTTCTAAACGTCGGCTAATATACGTATATACATACCCTCAGGATACTCTCAACAAGTATTGACAATGTGAGGTATCTTTCGAAAGTCTTTTAAATCCAAGCTTCGTGTTAAATATGTTAGCTGCAGAGGAATGAATTTTCGGTCAGTCTAACGTGATATGCTATTAGTTACAAAAGGAACGGAAGAGCATTACATATCGGTCAGGTGTACGTCCTTTTTGTTTTGGTTACAACGGAATGGGAGTACATGGATTTTCAGATAGACTTCGGATTGATAAAGGTCACGCAAAATACTAGAACAGTTATGTAATATTTATGTGATACTTCATATTTGTATCATTTTCTACTAATATCATTTTCTACTAATATCTTTTTCTACTCAGATTTGTATTTGTTGAGTATATTTACATCATCATGTTACTTTTAAGCTGTGCTCTTTCCGAATTCTTTTCTATTTCAATATCTAGTTTTGCTTCAAGCAGACTAATTCTGTTATCCTTTTCAGTTAGCAGGCTTTCCAGGTTGGCGACTTTATTGTCAAAAGAGGTTTGGAAGTCCGCCCATTGCTGCGACATGTCATGTTAGTTGTTCTAAAGGTGCGCGTGTACACGTTTACCCTCATGATACTCTCAATAAGTCTTGACAATGTAAAACATCTTTTGAAAATCTTTAGAATTAAGGCTTCGTGATAAATATGTTGGCTGCAGAGGAATGAATTTTCGGTCAGTCTAACGTGATATGCTATTAGTTACAATAGGAACAGAAGGGCATTACATATCGGCCATGTGTACGTGCTTTTTGTTACAACGGAACGATAGTACATGGATAATCAGATAGACTTGAACTGATAAAGGTCACGCAAAATACTAGAACAGTTATGTACTATTTATGTGATATTCCATATTCATATTATTTACTGCTCAATTGCAATACAATCAATGAATACAGTTTTTGTAATTCAATATATCTTTCTGTCTCATATAACTGTTCCTCCGTAAGACCAGGACAGTTTATCACTATTTCCATAGTAAGCACATCTAAACAATGATTTACATCAAATCAACATTACAATAGGTCAATTTTACGTAACATATCATTCACTTCAAATTAATGGTTCATCACGTGATCAAATGTAAATCCTATTAATCCTATATCATCACTGAGGAGTATGCACATACGTGATGTTGATACTACACAGTTTGAAACAGAAATAGTCAGATAGCGTGTACCAGTATAAATGGTCGAGCATTCTGTAACAGATATTTCCAGTTTTATGGTCAATATGATACGGAAAGAGTCTATAACATTTTGATCAGTGTCAGTGTGTTTCTCGGTCACAGATCTACCAACATGTCCGCCAATGTGATGGTCATCCTTCTGCTCGTTTGTATATCTGGAAAACTAGATGGAGCAGTTCTTCATTCCACTGAGCAGTCACAACAATGGCGGGACTTCGTAGCCACTGTGGATCAGAAATTAACCACAATGGAACGTCAACTGACGGAGAAAGATGTCCGAATAAGCGAACTGAAAAAACCCACTAGAAAATCATATTGCAGTCTTTACCAAATTCAGAGGAAGAACTTCAATCAACTGAAACAGCAGTTGACGTCACTTACAAAGAAAGAACCTGAAATAATTACGGCTTCACGAGATCTTGGAAAACGTGTGTCTGATTTGTAGTACAGACATTGATGCAGATCTTGTAAATGGTGGGGAAAGCCGTGAGAACAGAGTTAACTAATTAACTAACGGGGAAGCACAAGCAGGGTTTGTGTCCAAACGGAATAACAACACCTATGATGACCTTTCACACAACGATGTCGCCCTCAATGACAGCATCTCTACCGAAGTCTCGTCTGACGAGATTAAACATAAGGATCGAACACTGGCAACAAGTCAGATAAGCATGTATTTCTTGATCCATGTATGACCTATACCTACTTTGTTAGTCTGTTAAATTATTTATCATTATTTTCCCAATTTTATCCAAAAATAAACAACTTTTAATCCCCACTAACCAATCGATAAACTACTCAGATTAATATGCATCGACCGATCCATTCTGGACAAGTAATTTTCTAACGTGCACCACGTGTATGCCTTGGTATATGATCATTATATCATGTAAAATAAAATACATGATGCATTTAAACGTACAATTTCCTTTTTTGAGATGCTTTCACAGTGTTTAAGTTAATCGCGTATTCCAAAGAGTCATTTGCATTATTGTACAGCTCTTGTTGTCTTTGGACTGAGCCAGGGGGTCACCTGTTTATACGCGTGCGCCATAATAAGAATGGCTTTATGTTCAGCAGTTTTGAACACAGTGCAAAGTCTACCTTTTCTGGATGGAAATTATACTTAAGTAAATGACTAGGAGTTTAATATTATCAATGAAATGGTAAACAAATTGACAGGTTGTTTAAATATAATTTAAAATAATGTGGTTCCAATTATAGTGAATAACTTAAAATAATGTGGTTCCAATTATAGTGAATAACTAATAATAATGTGGTTCCAATTATAGTGAATAACTAATAATAATGTGGTTCCAATTATAGTGAATAACTAATAATAATGGGTTAAGGCAACCCGCTTTTCATTGATTTAATGAATAGTTGAAACTTTAACACTACATCATTTCAAAATATAACGATAACGACTAAAGCGATTAAGAGTAATTTTACAAATTATATAGGGCGCCATATTAATGTTGTATATTATTATTATTATTATTATTATTATGAAAGGGAGGAGAACTTATCGTACTTAAAACATTATATCAGAGGAAGATTTGGCTGCTGTAGCAGACCAGGACATAAACTGTAGGACACATTTCCAAAAAGTAATAATTTGTCAACAGCATCGCAGGTGACATAAGGCGATCATTTTTAACTTTGGACGTAAAAATGTTCACAAATCCATTGAAAGCGCTGTCATTTACACTATGCTGCAGGTGTTTTGAATCTACACAAAATATGGTCTTTCATAATATTACCTAAAGGGAAAGACTACACCGTTTAAGGCTTCCAACTACAGCATACAGTCGCTTGAGCAGAGATATGATAAAAGTTTTCAATAATATGAATGGCTATACGAAAAACTCGTGGATACAGTAAAATTAATTAAAGAAAAAAAACCCATTCCCGTCCATATCTTAAGAAAATATTGTTTCACTAAAAGAATAGATGCAATTTAACGTATTATTTTTGTTGAATCATGATCACTGATGCGCTTAAATCTGAAAAACGCGCGAGAATTACGAACAACCACGACACGTCTTCCAAAAGATCTTAATAACACGAAACCGTGACTATGTAACATAATAAAAGGATGACACGGCATACGATAGAGACCATAT
The DNA here is from genome assembly GCF_002113885.1 of Mizuhopecten yessoensis. Taxonomy (NCBI): domain Eukaryota; kingdom Metazoa; phylum Mollusca; class Bivalvia; order Pectinida; family Pectinidae; genus Mizuhopecten; species Mizuhopecten yessoensis. The sequence goes on along the minus strand of NW_018480058.1, from coordinate 128,687 downwards.
ATCGTATAAAATGATAATGTGAAATATAAATTGGACCACATAACGTATATTTGGAATCAAATAGCATAGTTAACTGATAATATAACTGTCATTGTGGACTATATGAAATATTTTATTGACGATGTGATATAAAACCGTGATAAAATGACACCTTGAACTGATCATTTAACATACATTTTACACCAAATAGCTTGTACCGGGGACTATAAAACTCAATAACTTGACAATATAACGTAAATTGGTTACCATATAACATATTAAATTGTCAATTAAACATAAATTCCTTACCATATAATACAATAAATTGACAATATAACATTAATTTGTGACCATATAATATAATAAATTGACTATATAACATAATATGGTGACACTATATCATAATAATTTGATAGTATAACATATGTTGGGGACCCTATATCATAATAATTTGACAACATAACATAATATGGTGACTCTATAATAGTATAACATATGTTGGGGACCCTATAACATAATAATCTGACAACATAACATAATATGGTGACACTATATCATAATAATTTGATAATATAACATATGTTTGGGACCATATGGAATGTGTATCTGTCTTTATGACATTGAATAGTAACTAAGTAATATACTGACCGTAGTGTTAGGCAGCTCTGGCGTTCCATAGTTTACCATCATGTTTTCCTAATTATATTGATGTGGGTATAGAGGCAACAATGCCTGTGTCCATCAATACACTGACAAAGACTGTGAAGTTAAACATATAAGCATGTAGTTAAACAGTGATTTGATTCCTTAAAACATGGATAAATACCTCACCGTAACGTTTTTACAATTTATTTTTATTTGATACCATTTTTTTATTATTTAATATCATCATTATTTTTTTATTTTTTTATTTTTATAATTTATCTGAATTAAAAGAGTTTGTATTTACTACGATGATGAGTTTAGAAAGGAGTATCATCATATCAACAAATCATTCAGTATTATACCGATAAGACATCACAAACAGTAAACATCCATTTAGTGATTTTGGTAATATTGCACCACTGTAAAGACAGAAAATGATCTTACACTTTATAGCAATATTTCCAGTGTCAAGAAGAGCATTCCCATACTAGTAAATACTACTCAATACTGACAGTAAAATTATATTCATGATATCGATGCAATTGGAAATAAATAGTTTAATAAATAGTTTCGCGAGTATGGATACCCGCCATCAAACAATTTAAAAGTACTCCCACCTGCCTCTAGCGCTAATTATGTGGCCTGTTCAATATTTTTATTGACAAAGTGTACTATGAATATGCCTGAAGAAGGACGTGCACACTTTCTTTAAAACATCCCGGACAAATATGTCTACAACGAACGTAAAACAAATAGCCGAACATATTTCAAAACAAATTGGAAAGACAAAATGGACCTTAACAAAACGAATGGAAAAGACACAATGGACCAAAACAAAACGAATGGGAAAGACACAATGGACCAAAACAAAACGAATGGGAAAGCAACAATGGACCAAAACAAAACGAATAGGAAAGACACAATGGACCAAAACAAAACGAATGGGAAAGACACAATGGACCAAAACGAAACGAATGGGAAAGCGAATGTTCCAGAAGGAGAAGCTTTCTCTGCACAAAATAATGTACCCTTCGTTATTGTATCTCAAATCAGCAGCAATTGATTTCACGACGGATATGTCGCCATCATAATCATATTTGGAAATAATCGACGGGTGTTGATATGATCAAAAGTGTTCCTTGTGATTTCTGTCATTTCCCTGATTTCTATTTTTGAGAACAAGACAACCTATATTGATATAGCAGGTATCGTCTCTAAAGCAGAAAACGCTTACTCCTCCGGAACACATGGGCCCATATTTATGAAACCGTTCACATGCTCAGCATGGATTTTGTGCTCAAACCAACTTTCTTCTTTAATACTCACTTAAATTATATCAAACGATTAAATAAATCAAATGTTTATTATTTCAATGGTCTCCGTGTATGCTCTTGAGACTCTTTGGCCTGATTATATCGCATAACCGTTCTGCTTTCATAACTTATCACAGAAATTGAATTTCAATGGTTGCAAATCTGGTGATCATGACGACTAAAACATATACATATGCACAGTTACACACGACATACTATCACGGACCGCTGAAATAGAGCCCCTCCTCCTCTTCAAAGACACAATACCGCGGTAAAACACCAACGATATATAAAATATGAAAAATAATATAAGAAAGTCGTTTGCGCATTTATTTACTTACATGAAATTTATTTTTCTTATAAATTATGATCATTAAATAAATAACTGTTATATGCATATGTAGCAAACTATCTAGCTCTTATGCATTACCTTGTGAATTTGTAAGATTTAGCTTTGAATATATGTATCAATTCCTGATAGTTCCTTGTGATGACGTCTTTTAAAATTCAAAAGTTAGCAAACTGACCTCTACTTAGTCGAAGAGATCGGAACAGACACACGACTGAGGTTGCAAGAAAAACCAACTGAACACACATATACATTATATGGAGATATTATCATAAGCATTAGCTCCCTGAATGACTGCATCAATGGTGAAAAACTCCAAGTCCTCATCCCCAGGTGCAACATTTATACTTTTAGAATGCTTCCTTGCATGGTGACGTTTTAGGTTTCCCTTCTCAGTAAATTCTTGCTTACAAATGTTACACTTGTAGAGTCTTTCTCCGAGGTGTCTCTTGGTATGTCGCTGCAGATGTTCTCTTCTACTAAAACATTTTTCACAATTTTCACACTTGTATGATTTACCCTCAGCATGCCTCGTCAGATGTCGCTTCAAGTTATCTTGCCAACTAAATTCTCTACCACAAATGTCACATTTAAACGGTTTCTCTCCCGTATGTATGCGAAGGTGCGCCAGTAGGTTACTTTTTTGACTCAACTCTTTCCCACAGACATCACATTTGAATGGCTTTTCACCTGTATGTGTCCTCACATGTTGATGCAGATTTTCTGTTTGATTAAAAGCCTTTCCACAAACATCACATTTGTATGGTTTTTCTCCGGTGTGGATTTTCAGGTGTCCTTTTAAGTGGCCGGCCCGACTGAAGTCCTTTCCACAGTAATCACATGTATATGGTTTTTCTCCAGTGTGAACCAAACGATGCTCTTTTAAGTGTCCAGATCTACTGAAATCCTTTCCACAAATTTCACAACTGTATGGTTTTTCTCCAGTGTGGATCCTCATGTGTTTCCTTAAGTCACCAGCCTGGCCGAAGTCCTTACCGCAGACGGCACACTTGTGGGGTTTGAGTCCTGTATGGATGACGAGATGTCCCTGTAGATGTCCTTTGTTGCCGAACTCTTTCCCACACACCCCACACGTGTGGGGTTTTTCTCCGGTGTGTATTCGGAGATGCCTTCTCATAGCTCCCGAGTAATTGAACCCTTTTGCACACATACCACACTTGTAAGGTTTCTCCCCCGTGTGGGTTCTTAAATGTGGTTCTAAACTTGCTTTCTGCATAAACCCCTTACCACAGATGTCACATTTAAATGGCTTTTTCCGTGTTTGTGTTTCAGGTTTCTGAGTGGGACCGTCGGACAAATGGCAAGCATCACTTGTGTACGACGGTGTTTCAATTGTCTCGGATGAGGGAGACTCGTATGGTAGCCTGCTTAAATCTGTTCTCATCTGAACATCTTTACTCTGATCATTTTCTGTTATTGTATGTATAAATCTACATTCTGGAAAAGTAATATTCCTACCAGTTATCCCATCAGTATGGTCGATCTTACATTGTTTCGTCTTTTCCTTTTCTGAAGCATTCGATATACATGATGAGGTATTAGCAATTTCCAGTAAAGTTATATTTCTGCTACAGGTGGTATTTTCATTTTTGTAAATATCGTAAGAGTCAGTAATTTCGCTGTCAAAACTTTGCACTGTATGTAATGGTGTGTCTAATGAGGTGAGATTTCTTGTACAAATGAGGTTGTCCTCTAAAAGAGGGCTTTCATCGACACGTGTATTAGCATGAGTTTTTGTAGCTTGCTTCATGGTAGTGTATTTACATATTAGTGTTCTTTTTCTTCAATGATTCTTGAATGCGATTTGGTTACAGTGGTTGCTTGTTACTAATTACTGTTTACTTCCATCCAAGCTAGAATATAAGTTGATAATCTGGTTGTGCAATAAGATGTCTTGGACATTATATGACTACATATCTCTTATCCTGCTTTATCACACTAAATATCAGGTGATATCAGCACCTAATCTGTCCACAGTGTCTTGATAATCACCAGCCTTTGTCGGGGTATCTGCCACACATGTTTTGCTGAAATAAAAATAAAACATGTTACTAAATGAAATGTTCTTACTAATGAAAAAGTACTTTGCTAAATATGTAAATTCCACAAACACTTAATGGTTGTGTTGCAAGAATCTTTTCATTATCCAGACTTACCAACTGAAGGAAATGTGTAGAAATATGTTAATTCCTGTACAAATATGCAAACATTATACATGCAGGTCTGGTAAGTGGTGGAGGTGCAGAGGATAGTGCATTTATCTTTTACCCAGATGACCGGTATTCGACTCCCAGATCAGACGTGTAAAAGGTATTTGGGTAACCTGCCCGACCAAGCGGGGTTTCCCCAGTTTTTTTTGACGGGAATGATAAATGTAATTTACAAAAACTTGTTTCATAATTTACGAAATAAACAGTTTACTCATTTAATTAATATCATTCAGTGACAAAGCTCTTTATTATTTTGTGTTTTGATGTTATATGTTTACCTTATGTGTTTAGTATTCACTGGTTTGATGATATATGTTTACCTTATGTGTTCAGTATTCTGTGTTTTATGTTATATGTTTACCTTATGTGTTTAGTATTCACTGGTTTGATGTTATATGTTTACCTTATGTGTTTAGTATTCAGTGGTTTGATGTTATATGTTTACCTTATGTGTTTAGTATTCACTGGTTTGATGTTATATGTTTACCTTATGTGTTTAGTATTCACTGGTTTGATGTTATATGTTTACCTTATGTGTTCAGTATTCTGTGTTTTATGTTATATGTTTACCTTATGTGTTTAGTATTCACTGGTTTGATGTTATATGTTTACCTTATGTGTTTAGTATTCACTGGTTTGATGTTATATGTTTACCTTATGTGTTCAGTATTCAGTGTTTTATGTTATATATTTACCTTATGTGTTTAGTATTCAGTGTTTTGATGTTATATGTTTACCTTATGTGTTTAGTATTCACTGGTTTGATGTTATATGTTTACCTTATGTGTTTAGTATTCACTGGTTTGATGTTATATGTTTACCTTATGTGTTCAGTATTCAGTGTTTTATGTTATATATTTACCTTATGTGTTTAGTATTCAGTGTTTTGATGTTATATGTTTACCTTATTTGTTCAGTATTCAGTGTTTTATGTTATATGTTTACCTTATGTGTTCAGTGTTTTATGTTATATGTTTACCTTATGTGTTCAGTGTTTTATGTTATATACTTACCTTATGTGTTCAGTATTCAGTGTTTTGATGTTATATGTTTACCTTATTAGTTCAGTATTCAGTGTTTTATGTTATATATTTACCTTTTGTGTTCAGTATTCAGTGTTTTATGTTATATATTTACCTTTTGTGTTCAGTATTCAGTGTTTTATGTTATATACTTACCTTATGTGTTCAGTATTCAGTGTTTTGATGTTATATGTTTACCTTATTAGTTCAGTATTCAGTGTTTTATGTTATATATTTACCTTTTGTGTTCAGTATTCAGTGTTTTATGTTATATATTTACCTTTTGTGTTCAGTATTCAGTGTTTTATGTTATATACTTACCTTATGTGTTCAGTATTCAGTGTTTTGATGTTATATGTTTACCTTATTAGTTCAGTATTCAGTGTTTTATGTTATATATTTACCTTTTGTGTTCAGTATTCAGTGTTTTATGTTATATATTTACCTTTTGTGTTCAGTATTCAGTGTTTTATGTTATATACTTACCTTATGTGTTCAGTATTCAGTGTTTTGATGTTATATGGTTACCTTATTAGTTCAGTATTCAGTGTTTTATGTTATATATTTACCTTTTGTGTTCAGTATTCAGTGTTTTGATGTTATATGTTTACCTTATATGTTCAGTATTCAGTGTTTTGATGTTATATGTTTACCTTATTAGTTCAGTATTCAGTGTTTTATGTTATATATTTTCCTTTTGTGTTCAGTATTCAGTGTTTTATGTCATATATTTACCTTTTGTGTTCAGTATTCAGTGTTTTATGTTATATATTTACCTTTTGTGTACAGTATTCAATGTTTTATGTTATATGGTTACCTTATGTGTTCAGTATTCAGTGTTTTGATGTTATATGGTTACCTTATGTGTTCAGTATTCATTGTTTTATTCAGCAGTAGTGTATAATATTTATGTAAGAATTGTTTTTTTTTTCATATTTTTATATTTTTAAATTTCATTTTTTTACCAAGTACTGTAAAAACTTGTGTAATATGCACAGTTTTTTTGGGGAAATGTAATGTCCAAAGTGGGGGGTGCGCAAAATACATAATTGTAAGCAATATCAAGGGGTTTTTTTCATGAAAAGATTGACGATTCTGTCAGACCGCCATCTTGGACACAAGAGATAATCTCCCTTGGTACACGGAACTCAAAGACAAATGACGATCAACAAATTCATTTATGTCAAACATCAATAAAAGATACAATTGATACATAATGTGTTGTTACCTGAGTTTATGTGAAAAGTATTATTAAATAGGTAACTGTTATACAACCCAAACAAAGTACCTTGTAAGCATATTTACCTATGTTGTCCCTCCAACAGCTTCAGACTGGCTCTTAAACATGTTAGGAACAGCTAGGTGTGAAAAGCTGGAAAAGATCAAAGTTCAGTTGATAAACAAATGTATGTCTATATATAAAGTTAAAACAGCTGGGGAGAATCAAATAAATATACCAAGAGACATCAAACAGTGATGTCAAAAATATAAATAGTGATTTGTAACGCTTAAAAACAATCATAATATGCTACAGGACATCAACAAGTGCACAGCTGGAGACAAAGTCTAGATACTTTACCCCTAGAGACAAAGTCTTGATAATTTACCCCTAGAGACAAAGTCTAGATACTTTACCCCTAGAGACAAAGTCTAGATACTTTACCCCTAGAGACAAAGTCTAGATACTTAGTGCATAGTATACCCCTAGAGACAATCAAATTAAGGTACCTGGTACTACAGGAATCAAACTGAGGAGGATAGAAACACATTGTGATATTGTTTTGAGAGGAATGGGTGTGGGGTGAGGGGTGTTAATTTAAGCAGTAACAAATATCACCAAACTAAGTTATTTAGACAAACTGTACTTCATTTTATACAATTTTTCATTTTATACAAATTGTGAGTATATAAAGCAATACTATGTACACCTGGAGAGTGCATTCAAGTGAGATAAAATTGTTTAGGTCAGAGGTAAAATCTAGGGCCAGTCAGGATACCTAAAACATACATTTTTTGCCTAAAATAACTAACAGTGGAACACATGGAGACAGTAAAACATTACCACTGGCCATCTTTCACTACACATCTTTCCATCTAATCAGGTAGTATAAAGGTGAATTTAAACATTCCTCTGTGTATTGTTAATAACTTGAATGTGAGTCAAATCAATTAACTTTAACAAATTTGATAGTCCTTAACCCCAACAAATGGTAGGATAACTATCATTACTCTATACAGTGTGGTTTAAAAGTGTCATTTAAACTGTTTATAAATACATTCCTCTAAATTGCAAATTCATTTTATGCAAATATCTACAGTATAATTTTTGGGTAGGATTTTAAATTCTGTGTAGATACTCCTGATCATCAGCTGAATTGCTTTTATTCACACATTTGAAATAGTATTTTGTTACTTTTGAAAGAATGCTATAGGTACTATGTTATTGTTCCTGGCAATATCTAGGTCTGGTCAGGGGCATTAGGTCTATGCCATAGATCTTCATGATACTTGGTAAACAGAACACATAATTAACTGGCATAAGATAGCAGTGTATCTTCAGATTTCATAAAGGGAATGCATAGTGGTAGTGTCATATGTAGGCAGGATTCAAACTAGAAACACTTAGTTGAGTTATTGGATGGACTACTTGTATTACATTATATCTGCAAGTATGAACCTATATTAAATGCGGATCTGTAATCTGACTTAGAGTAGACGCAATCTTTTCCTTTGGAAAATCTGAAAAGTGGGTCCTCAATTGCAAGGAAACAATCCTCGAGGGAGTCTGTTTCATTCATCGACTGACCCCACCAACTTTTTATTTCATAATTTTTAGCCATAAATTGCAGAAGAAAAGAGCGACCAGAAACGTCTATAATAACTTTCACTCCAGAACTCCAGGTTTTGTCACGGCAATGGTTGACTCCCTCAAGTGGGACTCCCTGCAGAGTCGTCAGAGGAAGGCCAGGCTGGTCAACTTCTATAAGATCACTCATGATCTCATAGCTATACCAGCAGACCAGTACTTAACCAAGACTGACTCAAGGACTTGGGGAAACCACCACTATCGTCCAATTCAGGCATCCAAAGACTTTTTTAAAGTTCTCTTACATGCAAAGACCATAGCTGACTGGAACAGCTATATATAGCTGCTCTCCTATCTTGCTGATGCAGACAGCCTTAAATCATTCAAGGCTGGCCTTTACTCTCCACATTAAACAAATTACCATCACCCCCCCCCCCCCCCCCCCC
>NW_018480058.1:117146-119707 GCF_002113885.1 Mizuhopecten yessoensis | reverse complement strand
CCCCCCCCCCCCCCCCCCCCCCGATTATATAATATATAATTTATACTTTAATTGCTTATTTCATTCAATTATAACTATAAGGTTTCTTATTACCGCACATGCGCCCACGAAGTCCAGAGACAATAATCGCTCTAAACATACCGGTTTGAAGGACATGTTCGGTAAGATTTACTGCCGGTCTGGCAATCACTATCGTAATTCTGGACCAAATGTCCAGCAAACATGTTCTACCTTGGAGTCATTTTGAGTCATGTCACTTCAGCATTTTAAATGCTCCTGTTAAATTTACTATATACAGATATATGGTGCAGTCAAACGCTGTGGTAACCTGTATTGACATTGGCGGAGTGAAGAATTATGCTTTGTTACGAGATGGGGTTTAAAACCTGGCAAATCACGGCCAAAACTAAACCCAGTTTATGTTGTTATTTAGTTATTGTACACATCAAACAATTTTTGTTAGTTTGTTTTTCATTTTCTACTGACTAGTATAAGTATTTCAAGCTAATCTGACAATCTTCTTCTTGAAACGAGGGCTCCATCAGTTTGATGATTATGCCATCGGGGGGTCCTATTGTAGAGGCGTGAAGGGGGTTATTTATAGTGATTAGGGGTGGGGTGGGTTTTTTTGTGATTTTTTTTGTGCAAGGTATAGATAAAAAGTTAAAAGCTGGTGTATGTACTAGCGTGTGATGAGGGCTTCAAGGGCTGTGTAGGGTAAGTGTGCCTTGAAGTCCTCTAGTGTTGTGCATTGGACTGCTGCTAAGGGAATTAAGGAGATTCCATTGTGTTACTGTGTGTGGGAAGAATGAGTATTTGTAGGTGTCCTTTGTAGCAGATATGTGTTTGTATGCGTACTGGTGTACCTGTCTGGTGCGGGGGTCTACAGGTGTGAGTATATGTGTTGGGTTTAAAGCTACGATTCTGTGTATAATTTTGTAAAAAAGGATAATTCTAGTGTATAAGCGTCGTGTTTGTAGTGTTGGCCATTGAAGTGTGTGGATCATGTCTGTTACGGAACTAGTGTTGTGGTATCTGTTTTGTACGTAGCGTGCTGCTCTTCGTTGTGTTTTTTCTATTTGTTTAATTTGGTTTGTGTTGTGTGGATCCCAAATGGAAGAGCAGTATTCAAGTTTAAGCCTAACTAGTGCTTTGTATGCATGTTCTTTTATATGTGGTGAGTTTATTTTCAGGTTGCGTTTGAGAAAACCTAGGGACCTATTGGCTTTGGCTGTGATATTGTTTATGTGTTTGTCCCATCGTAGGTTGTTTTGTAGTGTTAGTCCTAAGTATTTGCTTGTTTCTACTTTGTGTAATGTGTGGTTGTGGAGTTTGTAACCATGGTATATTTTGTTGCGTTTCGGTGTAATGATAAGTATGTTACATTTGTCGGGGTGAAATTGCATTAGCCAGTCCGTCTCCCATTGTCCTGCTGCATCGAGGTCATGTAAAAGTTGTTCCGGTCAAGCAAGCTTAGGATAGTTACCTGGCCGAATGTTCGGTTTGAAAATTTGAATTTCGCATAAAGTAGAATATATAATTGTATAGACACAGTCTAGATATCGTATGTCATGCGTGCGGCGTTGCACGCGGGGCTGGGGTATTTACCGAAATGGACCGGAATGGAGTTGAATTACCGAAATGGAGGGAAATGGACTTTAAATTTGCATTATTTCAAGAGAATGGACCCTAATTTACATTCTTCATCACCAACTGGAGTCATATGTAGAAGATTGGGCGTTTATTTTGTTTACATCTATTTTAAATTAATTTTTCAAAATAACGCAATTCACGGCACGATTTTCGTTACCGAAATGGAGGGCAATGGGCCTTAAATTGGCATTATTTCGAGAGAATGGACCCATATATGCATTCTTTATAACCCAATAAAGCTTCATGTAACAGATAGGTAGTTAAATTTGACTGGAAATAATTTTTATTTATCATTTAAAGACGCGCAATAGCCGAGATTCACGGTACGATTTTCGATGGCGCTGCATTACCGAAACGGAGGAATATGGATCTTAAATACGCTCAATTCAAGAGAATGGACCAAAATATACTTTCTTTGTCATTCATTGGAGATATATGTAAAATATCGAAGGTTTATCTGTCCTGAAAGTATTTTTAATATTTTTTTCTAAATTTGGGAAATGATATCGACAATATAGACAGAAGTAAAGAAGGAGACGGAAAGCGGAAAATCCGGATTTATTAGTTATGTAACATTTGATGAAAAATAAATTAACACAAAAAACACAAACAATACCTTTTGAAATAATTGAGAATGAATTTAAGCAACGTATCAAAGTTGCATAATACCCAATAATGAAATACATTTATTTAAAGGGACATCACGTGAAAAGACGTGTTTTTTTAATGAATGTATGTATTGTATGCACTTCCACTTATGTTACCTCGCTATCCCCATATTCATAGTCCGTTCCAAATGTCCAGTTTGACCACTTGAATTGTTCGGGAAAGCCCGGCTAAAAATAGCGCCGATAACGTCACCTGATTAGGCAGCAAACACAAGTGGTGCGAGCGAGATGAAACGGTTT
>NW_018480058.1:104865-112345 GCF_002113885.1 Mizuhopecten yessoensis | reverse complement strand
AACACTTGATACGAGAAGATATTGGAGTTCTCTGTAAACAATTTCATGTTATATATGATTGTATAACCTAAAAAAAATAGACAACAACAAAAGTGATGATGGTATATCGCAATGTGTAACTAGTGTGAGGGTCAATAATTTTGTCATAAATGTGGCTTTATGTACTGTGATATAGCAACCAATATAGTTTACAATGTGATTATACAGGAAAGAGATAATTTATGGTGTGATATTATAAATATAAAATACATAATGTTTAGTGTGTACTTACATTTCATGTCTGATTATGATCTGTTTCATATCCTCATTGGAGGAAATGTAAAGCATGAGCTGAATTCATTGCATAAAATCTTTAACTTGTATATTCAGAATTTGTATACTACAAATGATGTATTAACCTAAACTTTATTATGTGTCAATTGTAACATTTTTCCTTTTTCTGTATGATGGTCATCTCTCTTAAGTAACTTAAGTGCCGAATTATTTTGTTTTTATCAGTAATGAATAAATATTCTATAACCATGAATTAAAAACTATTTTTAGTTAAAATATAAGGAATAACTAGAATTGTTGTTGTAGTTACATTGTATAATACCGTATAACCCCCAAAATAATCCTAGCTATTCCTTCAATATTTTTATTTTGTCAAAGATCAAAGAAATATGCAGCATTTGATATCTTGAAATTGTCACACTTAAATATGAATCTTTGAAAAAAAAAATGCATGAAAAACTAATAAATCCGGATTTTCCGCTTTCCGTCTCCTTTTTTACTTCTGTCTATATTGTCAATATCATTTCCCAAATTTAGAAAAAAATATTTAAAATACTTCCAGGACAGGTAAACCTTCGATATTTTACATATATCTCCAATGAATGACAAAGAAAGTATATTTTGGTCCATTCTCTTGAAATTGAGCGTATTTAAGGTCCATATCCCTCCGTTTCGGTGATACAGCGGCAACGAAAATCGTACCGTGAATCTCGGCTATTGCGCGTCTTTAAATGATAAATAAAAAATATTTCCAGTCTAATTTTACTACCTATCTATTACATATAGCTCTATTGGGTTATAAAGAATGCATATATGGGTCCATTCTCTCGAAATAATGCCAATTTAAGGCCCATTGCCCTCCATTTCGGTAACGAAAATCGTGCCGTGAATTGTGTTATTTTGAAAAATTAATTTAAAATAGATGTAAACAAAATAAACGCCCAATCTTCTACACATGACTCCAGTTGGTGATGAAGAATGTGAATTAGGGTCCATTTTCTTGAAATAATGCAAATTTAAAGTCCATTTCCCTCCATTTCGGTAAATCAACTCCATTCCGGTCCATTTCGGTAAATATCCCAACCGTTGCACGCGTATCAACAATCAAAACCATGTGACAGTACTAGTGGAAGTGATTTACCTCGTGGGGAAAGAAATGAGCTCAAATCATTATGTTACATATTGCATAGCATACGCACCATTCTGCATATAAGTAGATATTTTTTATGTTACGTGATACCATCTACAAACCAAGCATACCTGATCGGGATTCACATAATAAATTCACCATTTCTTCCAAGCTACTGGATGTTGACAAAACTATGTGCGTTCGTACAACAACATATTTGGTAAAAGGCGCGTTTGATTATGTTTCTTTTAGGGGGTGTTGCTGTATAAAATATGTAACAAACAGCGACAGGTATTTTGTTTAAATACAAGTTCCTGGTATTTTCTTATAGTAGATAATGTAGTTTAGTTATTTTTGTGTCATTCTTAAAAGCGTCTTCAACCAACAACAAGCGCCGCCAGACACTTTTTTTTAAATACCGAATAAAGTAAGCGACAACAGAAGATATGTGTTGTTCATAGTTATGATGAAAAGTGTTAAATGTCTGTTCTTGTCAAACGATATCTATTAAAAGTGAATTTCATGTTTGCATTCTTATGCACGGCTTTCGATTCCAAATGGAGCATCAAGCCGCTTACAATACACAACAATGTACAAATGAGATAAAGTAATTAGTTAATTCTTCTTCTTCTTCTTCTTCTTCTTCTTCTTCTTCTTCTTCTTCTTCTTCTCTTCTTCTTTCTCTTTTCTTCTTCCTCTTCTTCTTCTTCTTCTTCTTCTTCTTCTTCTTCTTCTTCTTCTTCTTCTATTCTTCTTCTCCCGGTCCGATCCGGTTTTCTTACTCTCCACCCTGTGAAGAGTACATACCGGATCGTAGCGAAGCTGCCTAATGAGTATCCAGGGAGGAATGAGTGTCTAGGGAGTGTCCAGGGAGGTTTTCGCATGCCCAGGAATTTGTGATTTAATTTTTATTTTATTCCGAATTATAATTTTGATGCACTTACCTTGCTGCATGCAAATTTTAAGGTTGATCTTAACAGTAGAAAGTACCGAAATACGTCGACAAATGTTATGTTTACGAGGGAGGAATGAGTGTCCAGTGTTCTACGATTTATCACAACATCGATGGTGATAAAAATTGACTTGAAAAAGTAACAAATCATGATCACCAACATTATATGTGTGATGTTTATCTTAAATGGAAAAACAATGTCATTTTATCTAAATTATTAGTTAATTACGCTGCATAATGAATCCACGACATCCTAATTATGGTCCGGCAGGTTACGAGGAAAATGTATTTATGCATAGGTCACAACCTCTTATACACGTTAAGTGGGATTATAATGTCAATCTAAAAGGCAGATACATCTTTACGTATATTTTATATTATCTCATAGTATTTATAACGTTACTACACTGTATGATGATAAGACTAAGCTTAGTGTTCGCAAACTCTTTACTCCAGCGAACCGGTCACCCAACCCGCTCTAGGGACCGTTCAGTGTAGCTATGTAGTTCTAACAGGAAATGTACGCACCAAACATTTAACAAACACACAGAAGACGCTTCTAACATTTCTAACATTTGGAAACTACGGTTATTAACTCGTTTGGTATAAAGATGTAAATAAGATTAAACATTGCTCACTTTTGGTTTTAAACAGCAACAAATGTTCATGAGTTCATCAAGTGTAAATTCGACCTCTGTCCAGCGATTTCAGGTCACGTGATGCAATAGCCAAATTATAACCGACTGCGTATTATCGAAGGAATACCGTGGTCATGACAACGGATGACGAGTCCAATTTTTCTATGGAAGAATTGAGCAATATAATCAACGCTGTCAAAGGAAAAGGTTAAAATGTTCAGCAAAAGCGTGGAGTTAGATCTAAGTCCGTGGCAAAACTGAAACCTGAATATGGAATAAACAAGGAATATTGCGTTCTCGAACTTGATATATCAGTAAGACTTGTCCGATGACCCGTCCGTGAATTAAAAAGAAAACAGTTACATTGTTATGTATTTTATATAGGATGGAAGTCATGTTGCACTATATAACGGCCAATTTGTGGCTTTCTGACTTTTCAGATTCAAAGCTAGCACTAAGTGATAATGGACATAAGACTTGTCTGTTATTATAATTAGGGTGTTAGAAAGAAACTTATTGCAAAGCCAGGCAGAAACCATACCATTTCAATCACAATGATATTCAATATACAGTCATCTGCATTATATGTAAAGCGAATAATATCAAATTTTTACTTTTTACACAAATAATGTATGTATTAAACGTGTCACAACGTTTCAAGACCGACTGGTCCCGTTGTCAGGAAATGAATAACAATGCGTACATTGTTTATCTCCAAACTGATAATATTTCCAGACTGATATATCGTATTGAATGGAAAACTAATACTTTATTCCAGATTTTACCAAGGTAAAAAAATGTATGATATAATGTTGCACAAAAAGCTGAACAAATGGTGGAAATAGGCATATAAAACATCAACCGGAAAGTGTGTGATTTAGGAAGACTCGTTCTAGCTTGGTTGATCAATTCTAATACTCTATATAACTGATATGAAATGGTTAATCTAAAGTGACTTGAACAGACAAAAAGAAAACACAGAAGAGTACATAATGTCTTCAGGACTCTTTATTGTTCTACTGTTACATCCCGTGACTCTGCCTATACACGTACTTGATATATACTGTGAGCGTGTCAACCTCCTACACCCGACATCTGCACACCTTTTCTGAAAACTAAAACAGCATCATGGTTAATTCCGTAAGAATTGCTGTATTTTCAAAAATAACAAGTACGAAATTATACAAATAAATAAATCGTTTCGAAAAAAAAGATGGTGTACATAAATTATGTGTAGTTGAAAAATATGGTTTTTACTGACCTCATCACAGACAGCTAATGAAAGTGTTTAATAAACTTGAAACCATACCTCTATAGTAGATGTCATAAACTATCGAAAATATAGATCGTTCGAACAATAAGCTATGGTTCCCGGAGCAAGGAAGTCGGAACCTTAACATTTTTCTTGATATCGAAGCACCTGGTTTCGGTCCATTAATTAAGCCTGTGCTTTGTTTTTATGAGTTGTATGTGTATGAGTTGTGTGTGTTTTCTTTTTTAACTTATCGCAAAAACCACAAACAAAATCGTACTAATCAATGACAGATTACCAAAAGTATTTCAATCGAACTAATCCGGAAAATATATTTACCACGAATCTTTCACAAATGAACGACCTTTGAAGGTGGCACTCGTCGTCGTCCCAGCGGAAGTCCTTCCTGGCCCACATCAGCATACAGTCCTGGTTTCTACCTCTATAGCTGTTTGGTTCCCCTCTGGCCCAGTCTGTACAGTCTCTGTTGACAGGGAATCCGTTAGTCGGATTCCACACCCACTTTCCCTCTTGTCTGATGTCATTTCCGCCGAGCCAGAAATCTCCCCCTAAAGACATGTATGTAAGGCACTCGTAAGACACGTGGTAAGAGACACAATGTTATAATGGAAATGCATTAACAAGGGGGTATGCTTCTTAAACAGACATTTCAGTTGATCCATGGTATTAAGCTCTTTCAGAAGTACATTTGTAAAATAATATTTCCCCCAGAAATTTAGGAGTAAAAACACATATCAAATATAAACGACACTTGGGGAGTTTAAAACATACGATTAAGGGGCTAATAAAAAGCCTGTTACATATAATTATTATTGTTCTTTAAAAAAACATGGACATTTTAGCTCATTTAGAACCCCTTCCCGTCAAGAAAATAGGTTATATCCTACCACCCATTCCGAATAGTCCGCCAACGATTTGTTATTCTGGCGTAGGTCAAACCCTCGTGACGCAGATTTACGTGGGCATTTTACATATTCTATACAATTTCTACAGAGCAGTGTTTAATGTAACCATACAAATGGTTATATCTAGTTATTGTGGGTTACTTTAAATAAATTTAACGTTTCAGTGGAATTATGTAAGTGTTCAGATGACCATTTGTTATTTTTCACAGTAATTATCAATCAAGGAGAACTCTCATCTGAAAAAAAGTAAACGGTAACATTAAGAAATTATATACAAAATGTGTCTGTACATAAGCTACGTGTTTGGTAAATTCTATATCTGTAACTTGTTCAATGGGAATGGAAATCATAGTAACTTGAATCGTAAAAATACTTACGGCGTAATCTTCTGGCGTATCTCTTGACCCACCATAACTCCGATGGACTGTTAAATGAGACGAGAGCCCCTCCCGCAGCAGCACAGGTAAACTGTGTGAAATAAAGGTAATATATAACTACTGTCAGAATGGTAATAAATATAAACTCATAATGCATTTGTAATCATCCGTGAATTAATTGGTTAGATACAAGATACCATTTAAAAATCTAATCTTGGTCGTCATTTTTTTTTAACTCAAACATAAATATATGATTTTGCGATCATGAAATTTCTCTTTCTTGATGGTAACATTACTGCTTCCCCATTGCTGTTTACATGTCTCAGTTGATTAAGTGTTCAAGAGCTTGTCTGGAATATTATGATTTCCACAATGACGGACAAACGCACGATTTGGAGAGGTGAAGGTTGATGAAAAGTGTTGAGGTCATCATCATGATCTCATTGGAAGTATTCTTTGTGCTATATAAAGAATGTTTATTGATAATGCTCATTAATGTTTGTTGTTTCGTTATCACTGCCCTGATTCTTGCCTTAAGGACATGACATTACTTGGATTTTATCAAGCTTTACATAAATGGTGTTGTGTCTGCAGCAAAAGGCTGTTCCCCTTCCGGAACACATGGTGGTATTCTGTTTGTACGTTTTCATTTAACACTGTGCGGGTTGATAACCTATGAAGTCTTTTTTTTGTGCATGCTTGAAATTCATTGATAAATTATTTATCTACTTCATATTCATAGATCAATCTTTTTTTTATTAAGTAATATTTCCTGTTTATATCTTTTTTTTTATATAATATTTTAGCAATTATTTATACTCAAATCATATTTTCTGGAAACGATGCAAAATTATTCCCCTTGTCTGAAATATGATAACAGACCAGAAAAATCCGTCAAGAACGTCGGATATATAATACTAGACAATCTTATATATGATAATACTAGAGCGTCTAAATAATACAAGGACATCTTATATATAATAATGCTATAACTTCTAACATATTATAATACTGCAACGTATTTTATAATGTTAATACTAAAATGTCTTGCTTATTAAATTCAAATGCATAAAAGAAACATGTAAAGAGAAGATGTCATGAGTTTCCCTTCATATAAGATCTATGAGACGATTTTTTTTTTTTTTTTTTTCATAATTTTTGCAAGCCTCTGTATTCTTAATCTTATATGAAGGGATATCAATCAGATTTGATTTACCAGGTGACATATAACCATTGTTTAACTTCATCATAGTTTGTTTGCCATCTGCCATCGTAAGCTGATCGTCAGCATTTTGCAAAA
This sequence comes from Mizuhopecten yessoensis, assembly GCF_002113885.1. NCBI lineage: Eukaryota > Metazoa > Mollusca > Bivalvia > Pectinida > Pectinidae > Mizuhopecten > Mizuhopecten yessoensis. The sequence continues at coordinate 105,498 of NW_018480058.1, read as the reverse complement.
CCCGAAGTAGGCCCCATTTACCGACGAAAGGAGAAATAGTTTTATACATAACCTAAATTATTGAAGTTGACGTTTTAATTGTATAAAGCCATATCGTCCTGTATCTAACACACACATAGAATGATTTACAACTGTAAAATTGTTATTTGCGATTAAAATAAAAGTTCAATAAATTGAGCGCACTTCGTATGTGACGTCTCTTGGCGAGGAAATGGAGACACGTAGTTCACCCACTGTCGGTGTCATACACCTAACGTCATACACCAACAATGGACGGGACGTTTACTTAATAACGTCATACACCAACAATGGACGGGACATTTACTTTGTAACGTCATACAACAACAATGGACGGGACATATACTTAGTAACGTCATACACCATCAATGGACGGGACGTTTACTTAGTAACGTCATACACCAACAATGGGCGGGACATTTACTTAGTGACGTCATACACCAACAATGGACGGGACATTAACTTAATAACGTTATACACCAACAATGGACGGGACATTAACTTAGTGACGTCATACACCAACAATGGACGGGACATTTACTTAATAACGTCATACACCAACAATGGACGGGACATTTACTTAGTAACGTCATACACCAACAATGGACGGGACAT
>NW_018480058.1:20890-104816 GCF_002113885.1 Mizuhopecten yessoensis | reverse complement strand
ACGTCATACACCAACAATGGACGGGACGTTTACTTAATAACGTCATACACCAACAATGGACGGGACATTTACTTAGTAACGTCATACACCAACAATGGACGAGACATATACTTAGTGACGTCATACACCAACAATAGACGGGACATGTACTTAGTGACGTCATACACCAACAATCGACGGGACATTTACTTAGTGACGTCATACACCAACAATGGACGGGACATATACTTAGTAACGTCATACACCAACAATGGACGGGACGTTTACTTAGTAACGTCATACACCAACAATGGACGGGATATTTACTTAGTGACGTCATACACCAACAATGGACGGGACGTTTACTTAATAACGTTATACACCAACAATGGACGGGACATTAACTTACTGACGTCATACACCAACAATGGACGGGACATTTACTTAGTAACGTCATACACCAACAATGGACGGGACATATACTTAGTAACGTCATACACCAACAATGGACGGGACGTTTACTTAATAACGTCATACACCAACAATGGACGGGACATTTACTTAGTGACAAGAAGTAGGTAGCACCCTTGCGTATAAATACCATTCACACAGAACCAGCCAATCACCGTAGAAAACAGCTAAAGTACGTAATGTCTGTTATCATGATGAACTACAATTTGAAATAAGCTACTGACAGATTAAGACATCTTCAGGTTTTTTTTATCAAATATATTTATCCTATTTTGCTTGAATCTTCTATTTGAATGTACCTACCGATGCTTGGAACCAGGACTGTTTTTCGTTTGATTTGCTGAAGTAATAGCAATGTTTCCTGAAAGGCACCCATCCCCTCGGACAGCCCCAGCCAGCCACTGAAACAAAACATATCGGACCACCCTATGTTAATTTTGATACTTTGTGGAAAGAGGACATAGGTAATTTGAGAAAATATGCAAATCATTTCAAATTTTTGTTTTTATCAATTTTACTTCTGATACAAGATGTTCGCTGATTGCGTTGTATAAGAAGAAAAATGGATAAAAAATATTGAAATATCACTGAAACGCAAAAACAAAATGCAATGAAAAATATTAGAAATATATCGGTGACACGCTAGGACAAAATGCAATTAAAATATTAAAAAATATCAGTAACATACAAGGACAAAATACAACTGAACATTTGAAAATATCGGTGATACGCTAAAACAAATAATACGAGAGCTGAAATAAGGACTAGAATCAGTAAACAGAAAAATAAAGCTTCGGAAGGCTCAGTGATCTCCGCACCATGTGTGGCATCCGACCTGCTGTGTCCAGACTAATCAAAGACAAAATGTCTGCAATAATCATGACAGGAACAGTGAACATGTCTTTTATAGTTGCAGATACTGAAATCCTATAGAAACTCTAACGTTCCAAAACACGCAATCTCGCTAATTAATAATGATTCAACGTACAATTTGGTAAAGATCCGTATGTATAACACCTATTTAAATTTTCAAAATACCCAAAAATCTAAATATTTTATAAATATTATAGTTTTATTTAAAAAATCCAACATGATATCAAAGCCTCAAAAACCAAAACAAGAAAATGCAGCAAAGCTGCTGGACACCAAATCTGTTTATGCAAATGACGTACTGACAGTCCAACAACCACGAGAGAACGGATCCTGTATACTCGAATTTATTTAATTAGGATTATATAAATGTATTAATTTTGTCGTTCAGAATATTCTGCTCACGCTCACTACCCTTTTATTTTGAACTATTTTTACTCAATAATTGTCCTACAGCACGCAAATGTACAGTTTTAACCGCACGTTTAGGCATAACTGTCAACGATTTAATAATAACGTCATCTTAAGCTTCTGAGAAAGAGAAGCCGGGACATAATATAATTTACATAAAATATCATTTATACCTTTTGTCAAAATCGCAGCGACTTTTGCTAATATTACTTTTGACAATGTGTACCTATTTGACTATTTTTGGATAAAACATCAACCGTCTTCTAGGTTAAAGCGTCAATCTAGTCCCCCGCCCCTTTGGATAATAGATATTACGTCACGAGAATGGTACGTAGACACATTTCGTCACAGCGCTGTTTTTTGTTGTTGTTAACACATATTTTCGTTTTAAACAAGTGAAATACATATATCGTATTGAACGGTACAACCATGAAATTGTCTATTTCTCCCCTTTTTTCCGTCACACCACGCAAATATTGCTACATTAGAAAAACGCGGGAATGTGTAGCGTAGTTTTTGACGCCAAGTTCTGATGATATCATGCTTGACAGCAAATCAGAGAACCATTTTGAATGGACTTTTACTGCAAATTTGCCATTTGCTGCTACAATTTGGTAAAATTTCCAGACAAAAATTATATTTTATAGTGTAGTTATGTAAGAACAATAATGTATTTTGCAATGGTAGACAACACAACCACTTTTCTGCCGTCATTTCATCTAAACCTGAAACTGAAAAACTCCGCAGAGAATAGAATATACCGTTCGGATTATTGGTCACTACTTGGAGTGACGTCTTCAATTGGGAAGATATACTATTTCGTTTATTTTCACTGCATTGAAGATATGGAGAATTCATGATATTTCACTAGTAAAGTGTAATAAATACTGATACCATAGGGTTTACCATCATATTTTTTGTAGACAGTATGCGGCCTCAATTTCCCAGAAGGCTTTTACACACGTAATTTAAGTTCTAGAAGTGTTTACAGATCAAACCCCGGCGGCACCTCGCGCTGCTTGGGTGTTTGAAAAAAAATGGATATTTAGATGATTATTCAAGATATCATTTTATCACACAATGTACTGTGTTATCCAGTGAATATACCCATGTCTTTTTTTGCGTAATAACCCATGCAATATGACCTAGTAGCCCTCTAATTAGTTTTAAGTTTCAATTGTTTCAATTGTGACGTCGCGCCTAGGACAAGTACATGACGTCACAAACTTACGCGCTGGAGTCAAAACGGCGGCTTTTTTCATTTCATTGTTGTATGGAAATTGTCGTTTTACACGAATAAATGCAACTCATCTTGATTATGTGATGAAAAGGATCTTATACTCGTATTCATTTATGAAACTCGTCATAAATTTTTCATTTTAGCTCGCCAGAGGCTCGCTAAATTGAAAAAAGTCTTAGACTCGTTTCATAAATCTCATATGAAATGAAAACTGATGTAAGATTCTATATATATATATATGAGAAAATGTATACATTGTAATACATTTTCTATAAATATGGCGCAAAGGTTCAAACGCTGATCATCAAGTGATCATGACCGAGCACCGCATTGCCGGTCCTTGGTATGTATCGCGCTGCCGAGCGTTGTCCAACGTGGGATACTAACCGGAAAAAGGTAGCTGCTAACTTGATTTCGACAAAGTCTTTATATAAACGAGATCGAAGGTTTCACGAAGTCTTTTTCGAGGAGAAATACCTTGCCCGCCTACACCATATTCACATAGACAATAACGTCGACCACTATACAAACAGGTCCAATTTGTGGTTAAAGTTAGCACTTTATCAAACTTAATAAATACGATAAACGATTAGTTATTTGAAATTTTTGAAAGATTATCATTAAATATAAAACATCTGAAAATATAAAACGGTTCTTGACTTTGGCTCTTTGATAAAAATGACAATACATGTAAAAAGATAAACTTATAAAAAAAAGAAATACAGATTATCCAATTTGTTTTCTCTATGTACTGAAACATACCTTCTGTGACCATGATGGCACTAAACACCAGGGACATCAACAGGACATTCATCTTCGATGTAGTCAGTGGTTACCAAGAGGAATGGGTGAGGAGAAGACGGGCACCTGTTTTATAGGTAGGGGTTACGTAGTCACATCTGGTGAGAGCATTAAAAACACAAAAATGTATCGATGTATGTAAACCATATGTTATCTCCTCAATCCGTGATTATGTTTACTTGTGACTGGTCACATTACACCTGTTGTTGCCAGGAGCCCCCAGGTTTGGTTCGCAATAATACGCATCCCACGTAGATTTATTGTTCAATCGGGAAGATAAAACGCTGAAATCGATGAGGACGACGACGAGCGGCAGGCCTATGTCGGATACACGTTAAATAATTATCAATTGATGACGTCACTAATGGTATTGCTGTGGGTAGATAGTCGTAAACGTGTTTTGCACCTGAACTCTTTCCATAACTATTTAACCTCTTTTAACTGGGAATACTAAATAATTAGATATCACACCGGAATTGGATGGTCTATTTAGCGGCTGTTATTTAGTAATTCAAAAGGATATGAGCAGATAAATGGCGTTTTAAAAAAACCGTCTACGTTTAAAGGTCCGTTTGACTGTCCTTTGTAGAGAATAGGCATCTTGACCTGACAAAAACTCTCTGACACGTGTCAGGCCTATTTTAAACTTCCCTTCCTTTTTAACGAGCTGATATAACTTGTATGGACCAGTAAATGACCCAGCATGTTTGGGGTCGGACCAAATACTCTCCAAGTACTGTTGTTCCCCTGACGTCAACATTGTAAATGGCTGAAAACTCATATATGAAATCTAATTATAAGAGAAAACAATTAAGGACAAATGCATATAAATTGTACACTGATATTTGTATTTCCTCCTTAGAAAAAATGTACCTTACATGGCACTGTTAGAACAGGAAGGCATCCAACAGGACATGTTACAAATCATTATCAATAACAAATTTAATTTAATCCAGTAGATTATAAGAAAATGAATCTACTAATTGTCATTTCAACATCCCACAAAAGTACTGGTTTTACTGGTTTTACTGATTTTACTGTTGCGACACGTAGCATAATTACGACAATGAACCAAAAAGGTGGCAAGTTTTTTATACAAAAAACAGGACATGAACGATTTATTTAAACGTAACTCATGAAAAAACGGTTCGAGTCGATTGCAAGAGCATGGAATTTGATTCGATGTCTATATGAAATAAAGAGGATTAAATTAAAAAACGATTTTAAATCTCTCGAAAAGTTATCGAAGTTATCGCCGGAAGATAAAGTATGATAATAGTTTCATGAATGAGGGCCCTGAAGTGCGATCTTTAGGTATTCCTGAATCAGTTTTGCAATATTTATGTTTTTATAACATTAATAAGACAGTCTTAAACATACCAGCTTTGCATTCATATCATCTGTTACTGTATATACACATTCCTGTCTGTCGAAAAAGATTAAGATTTTATAATAAAAAATACACAGACTTTTAGGTGTTATAACAAATCCCAAATAATATATAATTTGATTCAGTATCATGCACATAGATGTTCTTCCGTATTATACAGTCAATAATGTTTTCAATAATGCTAACCGGTCTTGTTACCGCAATATTTGATTTACACTAAATATCCATTCCTTCCCCCTGCATGTTTATTAAAAGAAACGAAACTCTATCACACCCAAACCATAACCACTCGACTTTATCTTTACTGATACAAAATTTACTTTTAATGATATATTGTAGCAGCATATAAATATGTAGGGAAATGAAACAAAGTCGTGACCATGCTCTGATTTGTCTTTAAATCACATTCTGTGAAAGGATCGACCGGCATTGCATTTCTTCTAAATCATTGGATTTTGGAATAATAATATACAGGACCGTTTATGTCTTTAATGTAATGCCAGTTACATGTGGTTTATACATCTAAATGGGTCGTTGAATGATAGGACAAGGCATTCTCAACGTTTGTAATTTCTGTTGATATATTTTCGTGTTTTCTTAGACATTTTCTAAGCAGAATCAATCATGACAAATAATTGTGTATGGGGTAATACTATTGTATATGTATACGATATTGGTAGACCAACATTGCAATACGGTATACGAGTCTAACGAATCTTGGGTGGCCTGGTGGCGCAGTGGATAGCGCACTCGCCCTTCATCAAGACGCCAGGGGTTCGATTGAAAAGGTATGTGGTCACCTGCCCGTCCACGTTGGTTTTCTGCGGATACTCCGGTTTGTTCCCACATTAAGACCCCCTATTCGCTAACGTCCGGGCTAACACGAGTGATTGGTATAAGTATATATACCTAGCTTGTTTCATAATTGTTGTAAAATAGATAAAGTATATATTCATTACATACGAGTTTTAATCTCTTGTAATATACCAGAATGAAACTCTTCTCCCACTATTAACTAACATCAGTACTACATTCATTGTTTGACGGTTTCCACGAGTCTTAAAGGCGTAGTTAATTGAAAACGTAATGCAAGTTAATCAAGGTGTACATGCGGACATTGAATCTTACAGGAAATAAATGATATATTATACAAAAATGTACGGTACATTAACTAAACTCAAATGTAATGTGCGTACTCATCAAAATGCAAATCACAATGTTTCACAATGAAATAACCCCAATTTATCATATACACGCAGGCTGCTATGACGTGTTATAATCTATTTTCAATACGTACACTGTATGTGTGTGATATCAACCAGAAGACAAACCTGCTATGTATTCCATTATACAACCCGGTCCCGTTATGTATGTGCCATTATAAAGCTGGATGTATTATTAAAAATCCGCCGCTAATGTTGTTTATTCAACTTTTATTGACCCCGCTAAAACTCGTTTAAAAAAATTGAATGCCGTTTAATCAACTTTAAGCAATCTCGCTAAAGCTCGTTTCATAAAAGAAATGTGTAATTTAGGCCTTTTAACATGTTACATATGGGCAAAGGAGCTTTAATGACAACAGGTGCGAGAACACTGGGCTGGCGACATACTACATGGACGATATATGTACACGTATGGAGGGAGCAACAACATTCAAAACCGAGCAATGAAAGTGTATCTTGGAGTGAATAAATATACTTCCAATACTGGTGTCCTTGGAGATTTTGGATGGTCATCTTGTCGGGCAAAACAACACAAAGAAGTTTTTAGACTTTACTGTAGACGACAAAATGCGGATACAGATATTGATCTACATAAGGTGTATATCAGGTGGTCATCTAGGAGAAGGAACTCGTGGGAAGGGCGTGTCCGCAATTTAGAAAACAAACTTAAGGTATTAAATATACTTAACACTTGCGTATCTGTTAAAACCAAACTACGTATAATTACCGGTTCCATTAACGGGAATGACGAAACTTTTTGGTTCTCGAAATCATGCAACGACAGTATTGCAAGCAGCAAACTAAGAACATACAGAAGATATAAAAAAGACAAGATAACGGAACATTATATGACGTCACTTATACACGTCACTATCGGAGCCACCTCGCTTAACTCAGACTCGGTCGTCTCCCCTTAATGTTGGAAACTGGACGCTACAGTAACTTGCCAGTAGAGCAAAGGAAATGCTCTTTCTGCTTAAACACAGTGGAAGATGAGTTTCATTTCCTTTGTGACTGTCCTGTGTATAGTGATATAAGATATGATCTATCTAAAAACGAAGTGAACTCCTTTAGTTATTTTAATGAACTTACTTCAACTGAAAAGTTGTTTTATTTATTGCAGGATAATGCGCTTCAATTTTCGCCTTCTAAAACCTTTTATTCTAAGGTGAGACGGAGGCGGTCGCTTTTAAATGTGTAAATATACAATTGTAAATTATAATGTATCGCAATATTGATTTAATTGTAATGTGATGAAGAAAGAAATGTTTTCTACTATTCTATCAGTTGTTTTTTACATGTAATACTCTATGAGGATATTTAATATGCACATATGCTAGGTCTTCACTTTCATTTTACACATGATGTACATACTGCTTAAAACTTGTATGGACACGCGTTCAACTCCTCTGAACCTTCTTGACCCTAATTAATCGTCAACGCTTCCGTCATTCCGTTCTGTTAAATAAGATTGAAGTGAATTCACTGCAGTCTTTATAACAGCTTTTGTATTTAAGCTACGTTTACGTTTAGCGTCCAAAATCTGCTGTAACTCCTCTTTACAACAAAACGGCCTTCATCGATGGCCATTTTCACTGTTGTCTTTTGGTTCTGAAAATGTGACGTCACGAGCGTTCCATTACAATTAACCGTTAAAGAGGGACGTTGTTTGATGTTTTTTTTTTTAAACGCCATTTATCTGCTCATATCCTTTTCAATTACATTACCAAATAACAGCCGCTAAGTAGACCATCCAATTCCGGTGTGATATCTAATTATTGAGTATTCCCAGTTAAAAGAGGTTACATAGTTATGAAAAGAGTTCAGGTGCAAAACACGTTTACGACTATCTACCCACAGCAATACCATTAGTGACGTCATCAATTGATAATTATTTAACATGTATCCGACATAAGCCTGTCGCTCGTCGTCGTCCTCATCGCCTTCAGCGATTTATCTTCCCGATTAAACAATAAATCCACGTGGGATGCGTATTATTGCGAAACAAACCTGGGGGCTCCTGGCAACAACAGGTGCAATGTGAACATTTCCGCGTACACTAGGCCAGCTTTACAACTTATTATAATTATTACAATGTATCTGTTAAACTTATACTAAATATAAACATCCTCGTGTGTTTACGGACAAGTCCATACCCAAGGCCTGACAATGTGCTGGCTAAGAGTACCATATGTACAATAGAAACGATTCCACGTACAACATTAAAATACACGATTTTAATCTTCTATTTAATTTCAACATCTGAAATCAGAAATGGCCTATCGATTCTATCTTGCTTAAACCTATAAAAGTCAGGCAATTTCCTAAATATACACATATTGTAAAAACATGATGAAGGGGGTTCTTTGACTGCTAGCTCTCTGTCAGACGGTGTGGGGACACGGGCGAATGCTTGAGCCCCCCGGGCGGTCCTCAGTGTGGCGTTTTTACCCATGGGATGACCGCTTTCTATCCAACTATAACGACATGGAGTTGTTCTGTGGAGGGTTTTCGGTAAGTTTATACATTCTTTATGGCGCAGACTTTCATATTTCCACTCCGTGTGTTAGGTCGCGGAATCGAACCCTGATATCTTTTCATGATAAAGGGATTGTGTGGTTCTGATTTATTTTGCAAATCCTTCCTTTATTTGGAGAACGGGCATACATTTGGATGAGCAAATTAAATGCTCATAAGTACTCGGCACGGACTGAAAGGCGTAGACTGTGTATTAATCAATAATAGATATTAAATTTCATGGAATATAAAACAGCACCTCAAAGAAGAAAACATGGCAGAAGAGGCAATCGATATACAGGACGTGATGTCGGGTACAATAGCTGAATACGGGATTCTGATCAAGAATATCATTTAGGACTTTGGTAAAAATAGAAGATTTATATGATTTATACATTTAATACATATACTACAATGTAGTAGTGAACTTCCAAGCGTAACTACAAACATCTGTGGTTGATAGTATAAGTCCTAAATACGCCGAATTCACTCCTACCCTCCGAAAAAAATGTTTCTCTTTTATGTCCTGAATACGCTTGTATTTTCTAATTTTTACAAACAAAAAACTACTAATTAATGGAATAGCTCTTCGTTATTTGGAGGCGACTGGACAACCCTTTAAAAAGTGGTTAATGACGTGGTGCCAGCTTTAAGAAATATTGGACATTCTGTACAAAATCACCAAATTTTGTTTGTATTAGTACATACCAATGCCTTTACTTGTACACCACTTAGATTTTCCTAATTTGCTCCTGAACTTACACTTTGTGAAGCAAGGTATACAATTACATTGCTTTGATTATGATGAGGGGATTCTATCCACCAAAGTAATATAGGGAGCTAAAGGTGTTTTACATGGGGAGCCCCCATCACCACCACGACCCCCAAACACGTTTTCAGCACGTGCCGCCTTCAAATAAATATTGTTTAGCTGTTATTCAAAATACCTTAATAACAACTTCACCACTGTGACCAGTCTGGTTTTGGAAAAAAACAACTTCTGCTAGACAGATTAATTCAGGTGATTGGCAGGTGTAATTTGCTCTAAAACCAGACGGTGTAAGAAAACAAGGTGACAGTAATGAATAGGTCGGAACAATTATTAATCCGCTTTAGTTGGTTCTAGATTTTCGTTACACAGTTTTAAAATAATAAAAATGTTTGACAAAAAACACGATCTGAAAGTAAACAAAATATTAAGTGGCAGCTTGCTTTAGTTTGAATTATCTCTTTACAAAAGTCAAACATGATGATAGCATACCAACACATTGTACCAGGTTTGGTCATTATACATAAGTAAGTTTGTGTGTAAACAGCACAATGTAATTTACACTGACGGTATGTACATTAGTCTGAAACAGTTATCTCATATCATTTCAAATATATTTGTCTGTTGCAATTAACAACAGGATTGGGCACAGGCATTGCCTTTAACAACTCTTGCCATATAGAAAGACACACATTTCTAATATATAATGCATGTAAATTGCAGATGTAATATATTAAGTTTAGGTAGTACACTGAAGGGTAGGCTGAACCAATAAGCCAGCTTTATATATATGTACATAGCAGTCTAATTGGAATATCAGGAATATCAGAGATTTTAACAGGGTAGATATAGTGTTTGTTTAGGGCACTTCAAAGTCACTACACACAGTGCCATATTAACCAGTTACACAAGGATTGCAGGCAATTAATGGTACATAATATAATATGTGGTACAATATGGCTAAAACCTTCCAGATTTTTCTATATCATCCAGGACACAAGTGAGAACAAAAATAGTTAGTTTATACTATATGCGCGTCAATTAGGCAGGATGCCAGTCCATGTGGGGTTGGCATTTGTTCCAGTTGGCGTTCTTGTTGGCTATGAGTGTTGGCAATAGAGTTTTACCTTAGGTATTAATGTACAGTTAGCCAATAATGTATCCTTAAGTATGGTTAGCTACCATAAACAATGTAGATTTTAAATAAAGTAGATAAATAAGAAGAAATTTGACCGAAATAACTGATGTTTTACAGATATTGTGACTCGGCTAAATCTCTGACAGGGTTGAAATCGCCACCATACATTGAGAGATTGAATCTCAATCTGATTATAAATATACATCTGTATTTTAATCAGATTGTATCCCTCTAGATATGTTATTATTGACAGAAGTTTGTCCCAAGTGACACACATTTGTCATATTTCTATAGGCAATTTCTTTACTGTCGACTGATGGTAAGGTTTTTGAATAAGCAATTTTAAAGCACTTTTACCTTTATTTTATACATCAAAGCGTTGTTTTACAGCTATAGTCATCCGACAAGTTGATAATTTGGCGTTGAAAGAACACAATATTATATAAATGTATTTTTTGTTTGCGAGTAAAGCATTCGAACGTGTTTGATATTGAAATTAAAATTCTATGGAATTTCATACGTTTGCGTATATAGTTAGATTGTATTTATAATTCCTAGTATGTAGTCTTATTTTAAGCAGGGATTCTTTAGGGATAAGTTATTGAACCATGTATATTAAATCAGCCTTTCTTGTTTTACAGATGATAAATCACTTTTAATGTCACCAACGTCTCGTCATCTTAATTCGAGAAATGTTGAATAGAATAAAGCTCTGGAGACGTAAATACTTGTAGAATTGAATAGAGCTCTGGAGACGTAAATACTTGGTGAATAGAATAGAGCTCTGGAGACATAAATACTTGGTGAATAGAATAGATCTATGGAGACGTTAATACTAACAGGGATTGGTTATTTATTATAGGATATTTAATTCAAATTATGGGGACAAAGTGTATGATAATGGTAAAATCTTCAATTTCATTGATTATCCTCACAATGTAGGTGTAATTTGTATTCAAGTGCTAACGTGTCTTTGAGATTACACTTCTACTTCTATAAAGAGAAAAGTAAAGTCGAAGTTACCAGTTTTAAAAATATGATTCCAAGACACAGTTATGATAAATTTGAATCTGATAAGTTAGAGCAAAGAGAAACTGTTCTATAAAAACAGTACTTCAGTCAAATGCCTGTATTCATGAGTCGTGTTATAAAACAAATCTAGAAGCTAACCTATAACCGAACAAAATCTGTTATACTTAGATAAAATGTGTAACAAAAAAAACTCCTCGTCTGTTGCCTTTATTGGAGAAAGTATCCATTACTCTGTAAGAAATGATAACTATGCAAGTTACTACAATTTAGACTCTCTTTTGCCATATCTGATAGTTTCAGCAGAAAGTTCAGTACAATCACTATACTAGCACCAAACTTGACGTCACCTTCACTTATCTGTTTATAAGGCTGATAAATTGTAAATTGAATATGTTGCATATATAGCTCAGATGTTTTTCCAGAGCAAGTATTGTTTATAGAGCAACTTATCATTGTAGATATCCATGTGAAAATGTTTATTACGTACATTTAGAAATGCAGTATTCATTCAGCATAGACTTTGACATAAAATAGTATTTTATTAAATCATTTTGCTTTTTCTCGTAACAATATATACGGTGTAAATGTATTTTAGGAAAAGGCGTTAATAACTTATATGATTGGTGCTTCATCCATTGCTCTACGTTTGGCAAAAGTCAATTTGAATTAGAATTTGTACCCAAGTATGATATTTACCTTAAAACTTTGGTGTGCTGTGGTGATAACTAGGGCATCGACTAACATGTATCCACTTAGACAAATCTAGCAGTAGTCCAATGGATGATGTACTTCTTTTCTTTTTTTTAGTACAAGATGTTTATTTCAAAAGAAATTAACATACAAATGAAATCAACATACAAATGAAATAAACATACAAATGAAATCAACATAAAAATGAAAATAACATACAAATGAAATCAACATACAAATGAAATCAACATACAAATGAAATTAACATACAAATGAAATCAACATACAAATGAAAGTAACATACAAATAAAATCAACATACAAATGAAATTAACATACACATGAAATCAACATACAAATGAAATCAACATACAAATGAAATTAGCATACCAATGAAATCAACATACACATTAAATCAACATACACATGAAATGAACATACAAATGAAATTAACATATAATTGAAATTAACATACAAATGAAATTAAAATGCAAATGAAATCAACATACAAACGAAATTAACATACAAATAAATTTAACATACAAATAAAATTAACATACAAATGAAATTAACATACAAATGAAATGAAATTAACATACAAATGAAATTAACATACAAATGAAATCAACAAACAAACGAAATTAACATACAAATAAATTTAACATAAAAAAACACCATACAAATGAAATCAACATAAAAATGAAAGTAACATACAAATGAAATCAACTTACAAATGAAATCAACATACAAATGAAATTAACATACAAATGAAATCAACATACAAATGAAAGTAACATACAAATAAAATCAACATACAAATGAAATTAACATACACATGAAATCAACATACAAATGAAATCAACATAAAAATGAAATTAACATACCAATGAAATCAACATACACATTAAATCAACATACACATGAAATGAACATACAAATGAAATTAACATACAATTGAAATCAACATACCAATGAAATTAACATACAAATGAAATTAACATACAACTGAAATCAACATACAAATGAAATTAACATACAAATGAAATCAACATACAAACGATATTAACATACAAATAAAATTAACATAAATAAAATTAACATACAAATGAAATCAATATTTGACAGAGTTGCAAGTCGCATTCATCGTAAGTTCAGCGGAACATTTTGACCGTGAGCTTCATACATGTAGGTTTAAGTAGAACAAGAGGTTAAATAAAAACATCCTTTTTTGCTTGCTATGTATGTAATAAAACCAACTGTTAATTCCTTATATCTATACATCTCTAATCAGGTGTATGAAATATTTTTTTATTTACATGTACAATAACATCGTGAACACCCTTTCAGGCAGGAATTATATTGTATTCATATATCTGAAGTTATTTATTCGGAACTTATCGAATCTATATCTATGTTACATATCACGATTCTTTTGAAAGTAAAAGCCCTCTAAGTCTGTTTTATATAGGTACTGAACGCATTTGTAAACATATGTAATCCTTTGTGGAAACTGAGGTTTAAATTCATGAGTTGGTTTATTCCGTGACGGTAATACGTATCATGGACAATGCTGTCGTAACATACTGTTACAATGTCAGTCTGTCACATTAATGTTCATCTCTCTCTAGCACGAAATACAGCAAACTAGAGTACTTAAATTAAGTCTATTTGTCCCTTAAGCAGTTAACATTTGCTCTTCTGAGGTTCAAATTAACTCCAGGTCTGATTTTTATCAGGTTTTTGTAACATTCAGAAAATCATGATCAACTTTTACAAACTTTTTCAAGCGTTAGATCTGCAAACATTGGTAAACAAAAATGAGTGTTTTTCATTAAAAAATATCTTATACGTTTTTACATTTTCAATCATTCATTTCATTACAAATTGAGAACATGTCATCATTGTTGAATCTCTCTTCTCCAGACAATGGTGAGTAATGGCGGGAAATGTGGTACGTGTGGTGACCCATATAACGGGGAGCGTGAAAACGAGGCTGGCGGCAAATACGCAACTGGGTTCATCGTCCGGAACTACGAAAAAGGGCAGATAATCGATATCACTATTGATCTCACAACTTCACACATGGGGTTCTTCGAGTTCAAAATATGTGCCAACAATGACGTAACAACACCAGTAACTCAGGACTGTTTGGATAAGCATGTTCTGAAATTTACAAACGGGGATTTAAAATGGCCGATTACAACTATATACCGGGTTTTACCATCTCAAGCTTCAGTTGCCGCCGGATATGACGTGTGATCAATGCGTCCTTCAGTGGCACTATAAAGCAGGTGAGATGGTTATATATGAAAGGTCGTTATTTACGACATAGGATATGCAAACTTAATCAAAATTTGTCTTATTTGGTGATTAAATTACAAAAAAAGATATCCTTTAATATTTTTCTTATGAATTATATTATATAATGAATAACATGACGTCACAATTAAAATCTTTTCACGGAATTCAGATATCAACAGACACCAATCGACATGCTGTTAAAATGAAACAATTACAATTTCCATCTCGTGTTGGCAGGTAACAATTGGGGCGTGGATGAAATAACTGGAGAAGGGTGTCTCGGATGTGGTGACCAGGAAACCTTCATTAACTGTGCAGACGTTAGCATATCCGGTACTGGAGGTCCAACTTCCGGACCACCACCCAAACAGACGACTACAACTGCGGAACCAACAACCCCAGCACAGACAACTGCACCGCTAAGTCCAGAATCCACTTCCATCTCATCACCAATCACGACACTGTTGCCAGGTAGTAGCTCGTGTCTGGCTGGTTACAGGACGCGTTGCCGGGTTGAGGGAGTATTTGACGAGTGTTGTAACACTCTCTGCCACAATCACGCCTGCAATTCGGCCTTTTGTACGTGCGACTGTGTTCCGGATATGACGTGTGAAGGCATATGTCCCTTAAGGAACTTGCTATTTGCCGATGAGTATTGCTATCATCACTGTCTGGGAGGCTGTCCCGAGTTAAGTAACAGTTGCTTGTGTCGGTTGAGTTAGACAAACTATTCAAAAGCACGAATATTATGTATACATACATATAGTATGCCGCATAACCCTTGACACAGTTACCATTACAGCTGCCATTGAAAGAAACCATGTAATATACTCAATCTATAATCAAAACATGTTGTTTGTTGTTATTTTCTGCTACCAATAGTAATAACAACATTTTTTCCAAATACTGCAAAATCTAGTGAAAGCACTGTATAGTCAACGCCACTGTACGGTCTAAATATGGAAATATATTATGTAATTCATGTTCATAGAAGAAAATAAGTCAAGTCACTATTATAGTTAATATCACTTGAAAATAGCGTACGAAATACAACGTGGCGAATGTCTATATCATTTTGAACATCAATACAGGAAAACATCCTTCAGGCGAATTGTTACAATGGGCGACGTACTACGTATACGTACCTATTACATCCTCGATACTCCAGGGTTTACAATCACTTCTGATCTCTGGTCCCCTGGAGTATGTCATAGCAGAATTAAATAATTGATTGGTCTCAGGAAAACAACTGACCGATCGCTAGGCTGATCCCTGTCCTTTAAAGGTTACAGAGGAACAACCCCGAGTTCAAATCCCGTCAATTTTACCGTTACGCGACTACGAGATTATTTTGATGTACAGAAAAAGGCTCAAACTAACTTGTCTTTTTGTCTCATTCACAAAACTTCCACTGAGCCTTCTGTTTTGCTTTAATATATTCCAGGTGTGAGAGAGCAAAATTGAGCGTAACCCCTGGAATATCGAGGATGTACATGTACCTATCATAGCTACGCGTTCGATATGTTCTGTTCATGAAGAGACTGTAACACAGGTTAATGTATCCGAGCATTAGTTTAAGTAGACAGCTTTTATATGTGTACAAATGAACAATTCAACATACAGCTCTTTTACTTGTTGTATGTTTTAAGTTTTATACAATGCGTTTTAACACCATCGATGAATCGGAAGTGGACGAAATGGCAATATGTTTAAATAAAAATTACCTTCTATGGCCGTCCGCATTGACATACTAAATTTCCAAAACAAAAGTGCTTCCTTCTTCGTATTTGAAGCCCACATTGTTCTTTCCTTTTTCTCTGCATGATTGTTGATGTAGGTTGCCTATCATTTATTAACACTTAATCAGTCTGTTTATCAAAGATAACAGCATGTTACACGTCCAACGGAAGCAAGTCAATACTAGTGGAATATCACAAGGCAGCGTACTGGGACCGATATTGTTTGAGAATAAACAGAAAGATTACAATCGAAAAATCTAAATAGGCACGCTTATCGAAGAGTAGTGTTAAGAAGTCTCTTTTCATTTTGATTTGAGCAAAGATTACGGAAATTGACTGGGGTAGAAGAGCCTGTAGTTTCCGTATTTCAAGCACGGCAGGGTATATAAGATCGACGCGGTCAATAAAATTCTTGTAATTTACAGACATCATACTGTCGATATATTTGAATGTTAAATTGAAAGAATTGCAATTGGCTAGATTTTTGTCCTGATTGCATATCAATAAATTTATCCTCTTATGAACACCAAAACAGTCGGCCAGACGAGGGGCACAGTTTCTTCCCATATGAATGCCTACAGTCAGCTTACTGATGGAAAGTCTTGGCACTGGACTTGATAACGAACTCAACCAGGAACTCAATTATTCATTTTAGCCTTTGAAGTGCTTTTCAGAAAATATGCTCCAAAATAATTTGCAATCATATATTTCTATCGCTGTTTGCCCTTCTTTTTGAGAAGAACCATTTCATAATAAGAAAACGAATTAAAGGCGTTCCTCCTATTTGGTATGAGAAATTGTTGTGTAAAGGGTCTGTCATGTATCCGCACCGTTCCGTGCTCCGTTCCATTCCGTGTGGAACTCTTCTGTGTCTGAATACCAATAAAGTCATTACTGTGTTGATTCACAAGATGGCCTCTTGGGTTGTTATTGAACCCCACGACAGATTCGGTAACACCTCGGTAAGACAATACAGGGTCAAAAAATAAAAAAGCTTGATAGAAAAAAACATATTTAAGAGGAAGATGTTCAAGGTCGATAAGATGTTCCTTTGAAATCTTCAAATTCCACAATCCAATTATTCCACTTACCGAACATACAGAGTCACAATACGGCAGTAACCCTGTTTAAATTGTACTAGGTTTGCATAAAGGCCTGGTTGAGTATCAAGATGAGCCCGCGATAAAACGTTATTTGTAAGGATTCTGGCAAAATTCCACAGTCCAATACAGACGACGTACAAGTCTGTATCCTTATCCATTAGTGGGTATTCAGAAAGATTGTAAAAGAGAAGCGTGATTGATGCCACTGATGGATAAGGATACGGACCTGTACGTCGACTCCCAGATCGGACGTGAAAAGGTAACGGATGGCCACATGGGTTTTCTCCGGGTATTCCGGTGTACTCCCACGTTAAGACCCCCTTAGTACTTTCATGCGGACCAACAAAAATGATTAACGTAAATTGTTTCTTAGTTGAAATAAAGTTGTTTGGTTTTTTTTTTGGTTTTTTTTGCCTAAATTCATTCTTAGAAACCAGATATTTATGCTTTTTAGGTCACCTGAGACAAAGTCACCGTCGTCGTCCGTCGTTCGTCGTGCGTCCGTAAACAATTTGCATTTTCGACTTCTTCTCCAAAACCAATGAACCAAATTCAATGAAATTTTTCAGAAACCTTCCATGGCCAAAGGTCAACAACAATTTTGAATGATTAGTCCCCAGCTCCCAGTGGCCTGAGGGTCGGGGCCAAAAGGGTCAAATTGACTGAAATTTCAAGACCCAGATATGGTAGAATCAAATACTCTTCATCGATGGAAGGGTCTTAAGGTGCTGAACCAAAAGTGTGATTTTCATGAGCCTGGAGTCTCACATTTCCCCCTGGGGAGGGCATATGGAGAAATGAGGGCCACTTTTGCTCATGAATATTAATGAGGGGCGGAGCATATTTGATCACGTGATCATCAGAGTTTTTACCGCGCCACCATGGCAACCAACAGAAAAAATTGTTCCCAGGCTCATTTTAGTTACGATTTTGGCGTATTTTAAGACAAATCTGTAGAATAAAATTAACCAACTGGTCACATTGAACAAGATTTATCAAAGATAATGGGAACGGGAGTTACATAACTTCTTAATATAAGGGAAAATATGGAATATATAGCCAGACAGCTGTCATTCTCGCACATTCTATACTTCCGATGAAAGAGCATAAATAATGTGCATTTTGTACTTGTTACGTCAAAACTATATACAAATCGTATTTTATTTATATGTAAGAAGACATTTAAGATATTAGTTTTGAAACATTAACCTACAAAATCCTCGTGGTTAACGAGAAACTTGTGTTTTAAAATCAGAAATTTGCGAAAGTTCAAGGGGCCCCCGAAGGGGTAATGTAATTCAACTGCACGATTGGTTTTAAAATAAAATTCCAACAAGTGAATCTATAGCCTATAAGTTGTGATCAAACTTGTGTACAAAAATAAAATGTGTGGTATCTTAAAAAGTTGCATAATTAAAATAAAACAAGACCAAATATGACGATTGCAATTTCATATTTATTGCAGTAGTACAGTTAGTATACATGACACCACGGAATTAGATTATCTAAGTCCGTGGTGATACAGAGATTCTAAAACAATCAGGACAGAATAATCACGGGCTGACGGATGTTTCTTAATATACTGAGGACAATGTTTATTTATATGTAATAGATCAAAGGTGCAATACGAGAACCAGACTGCCCCGGAGAGAAGGATTACATTTATATGTCTCAGATGATCATTTCGGAGGCTTGGCTGGAATACCAGCTCCTTTTCAAATGTTGAATTTAAATAAAGATAGTTGGAACGACTGATAAATTAACATATCTCATTCAACAATAAGGCAGACGGATTGACTTATAAATTAAAAAATATAACAACATGGATTAGCTTCAAGTACATGTATCATTATGCTTTAATTTTTCGTCCTGAAAATCCGTTTTTGCTCCTATTTTGACGTATACAAATTATGAGGTGATCGAGCATGTATGTTCATATGTGATACGTATACCAACTTAGAATAAAAGATTGTCTACACATTTATTTAACAACGTTGTCTGAAACAGGGACAAACTTTATATCACGGCATGTTCTGGAAAAAATAACAAAAAAGAAATATTAATTAATTTACAAATAACATGTAGGATCAGTGAGAAGTTGTTAATGTAAGCTATTTTTTCAAATCATGTGGCCATTCGTTTATAATAGCATTCTTGTACTTCTACCCACAGTAATATATAACAAATTCAGTTTATCTGAAAGGATTGAATAAGTAAATATTTTATATGAATCCTTTTGGTACCTCTATCAAGTCGATAGAGTGTCACAAAAACATGGAGACTCCTTTCACTTTCAGAAGAATACGATGTTTTTACATAATCCCCTTTGATGCCCCTTTGATTTTACGTCAAGCTTAAGAAAATCCACTTTTCAAATGCTTCAGGAACCTCGGATATTGCAAATATTCTTAAAACACCTCATAAACTGTGTTTTTCTAAACCGGAAGTTACCGAGCGAATCTCGGCAACTTATCTAGATCACGGAGACAGCATCGAAAAATTCGATCGAAAGTAAAGAAAATGGCTATTTGGTCGTTTTCCAGTATTCGATTGCATAGAACATATAGGCGCCCTCGCTTCAAAAGTTCATCTACTCCAGGAACCTCGAGTTTTTAATGGATCGCACTAATTTACTTGTAACCCATATTTAGACGGTGTGTAGGGAAATTTGACATCCCAGCAAATAATATCCGGATTACTATCCAGTCGATAAACGCAAAAACTTAAAGCCCATAATGTTATCCCAATGGGCCAAATGGCCGCCATTTTATCCAAGATGGCGGATTATGCAAATTAGCAAAGTGACCGTCATTTCTCCATATTGGGAAAACTTTACTATAGTTTATATTGGGAAATCACATTTTGGACCAACACTTGTTTAATTTCCATTGGAAGTAATTCGATTTGGGTAAGCATTATCAGTATTGGATAGCAGTTTGATGGTATGCACATATCAACCCTGACTGACCCCCAGCGGCTGATGGGTGAGGCCCAAAAGGGTCGAATTGACTGAAATTTCAAAAATCTTCTTCTCAAGACCCAGATATGGTAGAATCAAATACTCTTCATAGATGGAAGGATTTTAAGGTGCTTTACAAACATTGTGAATTTCATGACCTTAGGGTCTCATGTTTCCTGCTGGAGAGGGGGTAATCTTTACTACAGCTTATATAGGGAAATCACATTTTAGACCAACATTTGTTTAAATTCCATTGGAAGTAATTCAATTTGGGTAAGCATTATCTGTATTGGATAGCAGTTTGATGGTATGCACAGATATGGTAGAATCAAATACTCTTCATAGATGAAAGGATTTTAAGGGGCTTAACTGGCATTGTGAATTTCATGATCCTGAGGTCTCATGTTTCCTGGTGGAGAGGGGGTAATCTTTACTATAGTTTATATTGGGAAATCACATTTTAGACTAACATTTGTTTGTTTTCCATTGGAAGTAATTAACTTTGGGTAAGCATTATCTGTATTGGATAGCAGTTTCATGGTATGCACATATCAGCCCTGACTGACCCCCAGACCCAGATGCTGATTGGTGGGACCAAAACGAGTCGAATTGACTGAAATTTCAAAAATCTTCTCAAGACCCAGATATGGGAGAATCAAAGACTCTTCATAGATGGAAGGGTTTTAAGGTGCTCTACAAACATTGTGAATTTCATGACCCTGGGGTCTCATGTTTCCCCCTGGGGAGGGGGTAAACTTTACTATAGTTTATATTGGGAAATCACATTTTAGACCACCATTTGTTTAAATTCCATTGGAAGTATAGATGGAAGGATTTTAAGGTGCTTAACCAACATTATGAATTTCATGACCCTGGGGTCTCATGTTTCCCCCTGGGGAGGGGGTAATCTTTCCTGTATAGCTTATATAGGTAAATCACATTTTAGACTAACATTTGTTTGTTTTCCATTGGAAGTAATTAACTTTGGGTAAGCATTATCAGTAGTGGATAGCAGTTTGATCGTATGCACATATCAGCCGTGACTGACCCCCAGAGGCTACTGGGTGGGGCCAAAAAAGGGTCGAATTTACTGAAATTTCAAAAATCTTCTTCTCAAGACCCAGATATGCTAGAATAAAATACTCTTCATAGATGAAAGGATTTTAAGGTGCTTAACCAACATTGTGAATTTCATGATCCTGGGGTCTCATGTTTCCTGCTGGAGAGGGGGTAATCTTTACTGTATAGCTTATATAGGGAAATCACATTTTAGACCAACATTTGTTTGATTTCCATTGGAAGTAATTCAATTTGGGTAAGCATTATCAGTTTTGGATAGCAGTTTGATGGTATGCACATATCAGCCCTGACTGACCCCCAGAACCAGATGCTGATGGGTGGGACCAAAAAGGGTCGAATTGACTGAAATTTCAAAATCTTCTTCTTAAGACCCAGATATGGTAGAATCAAATACTCTTCATAGATGGAAGGGTATTCAGGTGCTTTACCACAATTGTGATTTTCATGACCCTGATGTCTCACGTTACCCCCTGGGGAGGGGGTAATCTTTACTATAGTTTATATAGGGGAATCACATTTTGGACCAACATTTGTTTAATTTCTATTGGAAGTAATTCAATTTGGGTAAGCATTATCAGTTTTGGATAGCAGTTTGATGGTATGCACATATCAGCCCTGACTGACCCCCAGAACCAGATGCTGATGGGTGGGACCAAAAAGGGACGAATTGACTGAAATTTCAAAATCTTCTTCTTAAGGCCCAGATCTGGTAGAATCAAATACTCTTCATAGATGGAAGGGTCTTAAGGTGCTGAACCAACAATGTGAATTTCATGACCCTGGGGTCTCACGTTTCCCCCTGGGGAGGGGGTAATCTTTAATATAGTTTATAAAGTGAAATCACATTTCAGACCAACATTTGTTTAAATTCCATTGGAAGTAATTCAATTTTGGTTAGCATTATCAGTTTTGGATAGCAGTTTGATGGTATGCACATATCAGCCATTACTGACCGCCAGCGGCTGATGGGTTAGGCCAAAAAGGGTCGAATTGACTGAAATTTCAAAAATCTTCTTCTCAAGACCAAGATACGCTAGAATCAAATACTCTTCATCTATGGAAGGGTCCTAAGGTGCTTTACCAAAATTGTGAATTTCATGACCCTGGGGTTTCACGTTTCCCCCTGGGGAGGGGGTAATCTTTACTATAGTTTATATAGGGGAATCACATTTTGGACCAACATTTGTTTAATTTCCATTGGAAGTAATTCAATTTGGGTTAGCATTATTAGTATTGGATAGCAGTTTGATGGTATGTCAATATCAGCCCTGACTGACCCCGTGGGGCTGATGGGTGGGGCCAAAAAGGGTCGAATTGACTGAAATTTCAAAATCTTCTTATCAAGACCCAGATATGGTAAAATCAAATACTCTTCAGTAATGGAAGGGTTTTAAGGTGCTCTACCAAAATTGTAAATTTCATGACCTTAGGGTCTCATTTTACCCCTTGGGAAGGATTGGGGGCACAATTGATTATGGTAAATTATACTTTGAATATTACATGTTGATAATTTGATTGGAATTATAACCCTGAGGTGACAGTTTGATACTTTGAAAATTTTGAGCCAGCTCTACCCCCAAGGGCGCCCAAAGGAGTCGGTGTGCTAAAAAGTCTTCATTTTCCTTGTTTAGAATCAGAGGTGCTAGTTGCAAATCCTTTTCGGTCTTAAATCTGTATGCTAGATATTAAATAAGGCTGTTTTATTGTTTTTTGTCACTTTGAATAATACTTCTGTTCATGTTTTAAAAACAAAAATCAACTCTCTGTATAAATATATCAGAACTCGGGTGACCGTTAAGGCCCATGGGCCTCTTGTTATGTAATTACTTTTAACATTTTTGAGGAAATGTTTGTAAATGCTTTTGCTGTGCATAATTAAATTTAAAGAAGTTTTCCTACAATAGTTTTGTGGGCATGCACTAAAACATTGCCTCATTTGTTTGATTTGGTAGGGTCGGTCTGTTCTAGTTACTTTTTTGTCTGATCTACAAATTGCTTTGTCAATATGATTTTACTTTTTTCTGTCCTGATCAACAGCTACCATTCAAGTCGTACTTCCAATAACTTAAAGGACATGTGTTCCGTTGCCTTGTGATCATACAGTATCAGATTGAATCGCAAGTGATTGATATCCGCGTAGGTCTGTTGGGGTGGAGGAATGGCAATGCTTGGTAATGCTGTATAATCAGGAGCAATTGTAGCCCGTAAAATAGTGATTAACTTGTGATGCAGAGTGTATTGTTACCTTATTTGTGTATGTTTTATTGCATGTCTTAAACTATTAATTAAATCCTTAAGAATTATCCTGCTAACATAAATAAACGTATATAATATAAGTTTAAAATATGACGACTCGACGCTTATATAATTAATAGTTAAAAAGATAAACAGAATGAATTAACTAATCGGTAAGTCGTTGTTTACCAATACCGGGTGTGTTACCAGCATCAATAAAGCATTCATTGTGTTTTACATCGATCAAAATAAGTTCCTTTCTTGACAAAGTATGCATGGCTTGCTTCTTCCGGGTGTTTTTGGACGGTGTTTTGTTACTGCCACTTCGAGAGAGACGTCTGCTCTTTTGTTTCAAAGTATATAGATCGTATTTAGAAAGATACGTTTACACGGTAAACAGCTGTTTATTTCGAGTTCTTTATTTGTGATTGGTTACTAGAATCGATTGAGAGCAACAGTTTGATAGTACGACATATCCTTTCAGTAGGAATAAATAGTGAACCATAGACTGTTATGTAATTCTTTTGTATTCTTGATTAAATTCATTTTAATACAGGGTATTAAATTTTGACATTTTTCGTTGGAAAAAACCACTAGCTTTTGTTTGTATTCTGGTTGTGCCGACTGTTACTGACGTGTTTATTTCCTGGTGCATATGACGTTTCAAGAATCGATATACGTTATTATTATTTAAACAAAGGGTTTCTTTCTTAAAATTAAATTCATTTTAAAACTGACGTCATACCACTCAAAGTCAATATAAAGTATACGTCTCAGATGTCTGAGAATAGCCTATATTTGTATGAATAATTTTAGACATTGAAAAAACAGTTACATGTAACATTTTACGTGTCAATAATTCAAAACGGGATTTAGTAATTGTTTATTTGCATGAGACATGATTATCAACGTTAGAATTTGTGTCTACGTTTCATCGCTATCACCTAATTTTAAGTATGACCTTGGTAAGTTTTGGTCTTGGTTTTATCTTGCTTAACGTCCTATCAACAGCTTAGTTCATTTAAAAACGTGCCTCCGTTTATGTTTTGTATGCGTGCATGTGCTAATGTGAACCGGAGACAGGATGTGTTGGTGCATTTGCCTTCTTGTGATAGCGCAGACTTCATAGTGCTATCTCGCTGAAATGCCATGCCGCATGTACCCAGCACAGCACTCCGCCCGGTCATGTTATTCTGACAACGGTTGAACTAGTGTTTGCCATTTCCCTAAATACTGAACGTTAAGCAGGGAATCACAACTACTTTTTTAAGGGGTTTGGTATGTCCCGACCTGAGGACAGAACACATTGCCTTCCACACCTTGGCGAATGTTCAACATTAAAGCCAAAAGTGAGGTGTTTGCCAGGCAAGGCAATAGGAAATATAACAGTAGTTAGAAGAAGAGAGAAACATAAAGATTCTAAATATCGTAATTGGTGTAGCAGATTTATTATGGTCGCTTTTATATCCGTAAGTAGAGAGCAAAAAATCGTATCCCCAATTCTGTAGGGGTTTCCCCACATTAGTCGCCTCTTACGATACATGTAGTGGGTAACGTCAGGTGTTTTCCTTTCCGAATCCCCGATCTGCATGGGTGATCTTGATGCATGTAATTGTGTGGTATAAACATGTAAGAAATAAGGGACATCCCACAAACCCCATTTAGCGTATTTTGGGTGCATTCATGAAAAAATCTAATGTTGAGTACGTAAAAATACCTTCATTCGAGGATAGTTATGTATTTTCCATGACGATATGGAAGGTTTGTTTCCCAATTGGCACAAGTGGGGGTCATATTTAAATATGTACACACTCTTAGATATATTTATTATTACTGGAGTTCACAACAACTCACAACATATTGAACTAAAAACAAAATGCATTTACTGTGATCGTAGTACAAAGCATACCAACTGTATCGCATTTGAACATGTATATGTTAACATGATGTGAAGCTATTAACAAACAAGTAGTTGGCATGGACAATCTTCGAAATCGTGAAGAGCACGACCTGTCAATAATGACAAACAGAATAAATCAACATTTGTAAACTAAAGGTCAGCACGGACTGAATCCATCTATTTTCGAAGATAAAAATACACAGACATTCTATTTCTTGGTACACAAACAATGTTCCAATAAGCGATGTAACGAAATTGTGAATTTTTGGTAGTTGGTCATACAGATGACTTAGGCTGGTGCACTCACACAGCTCATTCTGCTATTGTTAGGAGTTTTCCTGGTTTCGACTGCTTCTTTATTTTTTTCTCATTATATGTATAGTGTTCCCTTTCACCTATTGTGTAACTGTCCCAATCGACGATATGATATTGTTCCTTTCTAGTACTAGTTGACGGATGTTTTGTGAGTGTTTCCGGTAAAATTGGTGTTGCTCATGTTCCCTTCTATCGTCCTTTTGATGTGTTTTTAGTTCCAAATATCACAGTTTCTCCTACATATCATTGCTGACAATTCTTGCAAGAAATTTGGTATACGATTCTTGTTTCTTTCTATAAAGTCCGTCTTGTATTTTGGGTGCACGAGTAACTGTCCAAGTGTTATCAATCAGGGGCGTAGCGTCCATAGAATACAAACAAATCCGGGCTTACCGTGTGTGCCATTTGTCAAAAAAGTAGCCGCTGAAACAAACAAAAAAATGACATCATGTTACTAAAAACCCGGTATATGCAAATATTGCTGAAGTCCATCCGCAGGTCCAAACATCACACAGCAAAGCACTTGCTTGGACCCTCATGGTATTTAGACTGGTTAGATAGAAAACAAACTTCTGGTTATAGCATGACTGAAAAAATAGGGTAGATCAGTCGGGATTTATATACTTATAACTTATAGAACTTTAATTATATATTTTTCTGCTTCTTTTTTGAGGGAGTGGGACTAATTCATTTGATTTTATGAGCTGCTTTTATTAACGTACTCAAAAGGCGTCTGATAAGCAATGTCTAAAATCATAATTAGAAAAGAAATTTATTATATATATAACTATAGTTCAGCGGAAGTCGGTTTTACTTTACATTTTTTACTGAATAGTTACAAGATAAACCAAGACCGTCTTTCCTCGCTAGCAATGCTGCATGTTCACAGAGAAATTCCTATTTAGACATTTCTAGCTGTAAGCTGTAAATTGCATGTTGGCTGGGCAACGTGTAGTATGAAATAAATATTATAACGAACATAAGTTATGTGATGTTCTTCATTTCAGCGCATTTGACACAAAAAAATGTCTTTAAATATCTGTCTCGGATAACAATTTGAATGCTTCGTCAAATCTTAAAACTCACTTTCCGTCGGGGGGCTTCGACCGATATATAAAATAAATGTCGATAAAACGTCAGAATAATTCGGACTACGATGGGCCTAGCTACGCCCCTGTTAATGGCCTCTTCGGGGTGCTGAAATGGTGTTTCCTCATCACCCGGGTTAACGCCCCAGACATTCCTTTCATGTAGGGGTATTGTGAACTAGTCTTTGCATTTGGTTTGGTTCTAATCTTTTTTCTTTTGTCCCTGTTTCTTGTTTTCTGCCTATTCGTGTATAACACTTTTGAATTTGTCAATGGACCAGTGTGTCTTTTAAGTGCTGTTCCTTTCTGGGTCTATTGCCCTGCTCTGTGATGATGTTGTTGCATCTGTCAAGGAGTGTTAGTGCGATTCTAAGCTTTTGGTGTTTAGTTTTGGTTTTTATTTTGTTTGAAGTCCTTTTAACAGCTAATGTCATATAAGGACGTGCCTCCATATGTGTTGTGTATGCAATCTTGTTTGCTGTGTGCTGGAGGCATGGTGTGTTGGTGTGTTTGCCTCCTTATGGAAGTGCGGATCCGATGCCGGCTTTAGAGTGCTACCTCACTGTAATAAAATGCCGAAGGCACCAAGCACAGTATTCCGCCCGGTCACATTATACTGACAACGGGTGAACCAGTTGTTGCCTTTGCCCCAAACGCTGAACGTTAAGCTGGGAATAACAGCTACATTTTTAAGAACTTTGGTATGTCCCGGCTTAGGGACAGAATCCATTGCCTTCCTCACCTGGGCGAACGTTCAACATTAAAGCCAAAAGTGAGGTGTTGCTAAGCAATGCGCTAGGAAATAATATGTAGTTAGAAGTAGAGGGAAATATAAAGATCCCAGATATTGCAATGGGTGCAGCAGATTCATATTGGTCGTTAAAGCAAGTCCCCAATCATGCAGGGGGATCACCCATTAGTCGCCTCTTACGATCACCTTTCTCAATCCCCGACCTGCAGGGGTGTATCGTAGACTGGGTCTATACATGGCCCTGTAGTGAGGTAATGCAGACTACACAGACTAAAATTCTGCAAGAGTACGTTGTCTATACGTAATAGCGTATTATATATTAACGACGGTATGAGGTTACGTTATTCACCTTGATACTGTAGGCGTATTTGCACGACGTCATTAACCTCACATCTTGCTGTATGTAGGAGATCTGTCCGGAGACATTGGATTATGTTGCCAAGAAAAAAAACACACATTTTATTCGTTTAAATTTCCTAAAGTTGTAAAACAGCATTTTTATTGACCGAATAAACGGATGGCACGTCAAACTTACGTATTTTTTCTTGTCTGTGTGTGTATTAACCTTACTATATGCCTGATTTTTCTGCATATTGTCTTATATATCCTGTTTTTATACCTTTGTTTGTCGTAAAAATAGCTCTACAGAGCTAATGTTTCCGTTACAACATATACGACTCTAAATTTAAAAAAATGTATCTTGTATTTACTATATACACAAGAACAACACACCAAAAGCTACTTAAACTTTTATTAAAATACTAATTTCAGAAAGAATCACATAACATAGAAGGGGACCCGAACTTGTAGTGCAACCGTTGACCAATGACTCGGAAAGTCCCTCTTTTTCCTTTTTTATACTTCCGTTCAGACATATTAGTACAGTAGTCTACCTGCAATATTTTAATTTGTAAGTTACAAGTACCTATTGTTTTCAATAATTCAAACATCTGTCATAATCGCTACATTTTAAATTCTTCCCTAATTTTACGTTGAAAGTACAAACACTGACTACTGATTTGCCAATTTTAATTAGTTGCGTGATTCCTGTAACGAGATTCCGGATATTTTCTCCGCTTCCATTTCATCATTAGATAATTTAGTTTTAGAGTATGTTGGAGTAAGCTCCCCTCAATCATGTCGGAAGGTCTGAGGTCAACTCGATTTGCGCTCTTCTCAGAAGGGAAGTCTACACGATAGGTTGCCTTCTAAGGGAAGTAAATCGAGTTCGCTGGAAGATCTTCTTCAAAATAACATGGAGGATATCGTCGTGACCCTTGGCATGGTTGGGACTCTGTTTGGAGACTTTGAAGAACCATTAGCTACAGACGTCAATGATGGCGATAATGCCGAACTGATAGCTATAACAGCAGTATGCGCTGCTGTGTAAGTAACGTACATGTATAACACGGTTAAAGAGCCATTATTTAATCATGTATGTATATTGACGCCGTGGGCTTTGAATAATAGTCTTATTTATTTCATAACGATATTTAGGCCTAATTCTTACATAATTTGTGACAAATAATTTTATAACATGTGAAAATGAATGTAAATAATCATGTCTTGTCTGAATAAATTATTATTATTATATAAATCAAAGATTTTGTAATGCCACTGTAAAGAAAAGAATTGATTATGGCAAGTACGAAATATTTCTTTAATATTAATTCAAGACAACCATGACAAAAATGTATTGAGTTAATTGGCTTAATCTGTATACATTAAAGTTATCATTACAAAAAATATAAATTCGTGGCTGTCTCTTTTATTTCTGCATTTAACTTTGTTTCTTACAGAAACCGAGACGACAGGAAAAAAGTTGAAAAATATGTCCAGGATGTGGTGCATAATTATCTACCTGATGACTTCAAAAGATGTTTTAGACTCTCTCAAGAAACATTTGAGATACTTCTTCATCATTTAGCAACTATACCTGAACTTGCACGACGACAAACTAAAGCTGGTAGACCACAAATTTCACTTGAAAGAGAATTACTTATGACCCTCTGGTTTTTAGGGACTCAGGAAACTGTAAAATCAATATGTGATAGGTTTGATGTGCAAGAGTCTACTTTTATATGACACAACAGGAGACTTTTAGATGTTTTTTGTAAATATCTGTGCAAGAAGTTTGTCAAGTGGCCTAATGACATTGAAAAACAAGAAGTGATAAGAGCCTTTGAAAGTGTGAAGGGATTTCCTGGTACAATTGGTGCAGTAGATGGAACCCATATTCCAATGACCCCACCAAGTGATAACGAACCAGATTATGCAAACCACAAAAACTTTCATTCCATCATATTACAAGCTGTGTGCAAGAATGACCGTGCGTTCACAGATATTTACTGTGGCTGGCCAGGACGAGTCAATGATGCCCGTGTATTCCGAAATTCCCATTTGAGTGAAATTTTCCTGCTTTAGTTGGACAGAATCATATAATTGGTGATGGTGCATATCCCCTTTCGAGATTTTTAATGAAGCCATACAGAGACACAGACCATTTAACAAATGCTGAAAAACTTTTCAACAAATCATTGTGTAGTACTCGAACTGTCATCGAGCATGCATTTGGCATGCTGAAAGGGCGAATTCGTAGACTTCAACACATAAACTTGCATAGCATTGAATATATAGTAAAAACTGTTGTAACATCCTGCATTTTGCACAATATCTGTATCTTAAATGAAGATGAACTTGATGATAGTATTGACGCAGCAGTTGAAGATGATATTATTTGCATAAATATCCCTGCAGATGAGGCTGAAGGGACATTGAAACGCATGCTACTTACTCGTCAGTTAATGAATACTAGGTGATATCATCATGATGTAATAAATCATTGGCAGTTAGTTAACTTGTAAAAGATGCGTAGAGTAAAACATGGAAGCTTCATCTATGAATTACAGTGAGTTAATATGAAGACTTCTTTCAGGATACAATTAAGACAAAAAAACAATGAGTTATCACAAATGAATTTTAATTATTTTGGAACAAGAATGTAAAAATAACATGTAAAAAAATGGTATCAATGAAATAAAATAATTTGAAGCTATATATTTGACTAGAGGTTACTATCTGTAACGTTAACATCATAAGAAACGAATGAATCTCTAAGATTTAACATTTTAAACACACACGCACACACACAAAATAAAATGAAGTATATATTTGTATTATTGCATTTTATACACACAATTTTGTGTACTCTTACACTGTAAGGGTTTATAGTTTTCCACAAACTCTTTGAATTATTAAGGTGATCATCAGGTCAGTCCATTTTGATCATCTACCTACTGTTAATTCATGTAAAAGAAACTAAAAAATTGTCACAAGATCATATAAGAAATCCACTTCTAAGTTCTAACTGCACCTTTTCCATACACATGAAATAGGAAGTCCTGTTAATGTTCCATCACTGTCTGTGTCATCATCATCAACCATCACTGTTGCTACATCTGAAGAATCCTGGCTGAAGTCTGAAATGCGAAATCAGAGTAAATGGAGGATCTTTAATTACATGTGTGAATATAATATATATGTTATGAAATTTGTTAAATGAACATGATTTCAATTAATTGAGGCGAGCTAGTAGTGACTATCAAATTATTTAACAAGTTTTATAACTTTCCTATCATAAAGTAAAAAAAATCTGTTTATCACATAACTCAGTTTTATGAAGATATCAGTCAAAATTTCAAAATTTCTTTCTATATGAGCCAGGAATTTCAAATTTTTTTTCAGACAAATGCGCCACATCATATATTTTATGACTTCATAAAGTATTTGTGACGTCACAATAGTTTTTTTATAGATGTGTCGTACAATATTTATAATTTGTAATTAATAATTAATTCCAATTAGTGTAATACCCATTTCAGAGAAGAACAAAAGACCATTATAAACAGTGAGTCAATATTAACTAGCTAGTACCATTAGTTTGTTCAGTTCTTTTTGTCGGACGACTTCGCAAAACTATGTAAAGCTGCTGTTAGTCCTTGCATCATTTTAATTTGTTCATTGTGTCTTTCATCTGCCCTTTTCTGTGCATCATCAGTCTTTTTCTTAGCATCTTCATCTCTTTTTTTCTAATCTATCGGTGAACCTTCCAAGGAATTCAATCATTTGAGTTGCACCAGATGTTCATTTCTTTTTAGACTGTTTTTTACAACCCTTCTTTTTCCTTTTACCTTCATCACTTCCTTGTAATATGTCATCACCTTAGTCATGGCCATCGCTGTCCGATGAGATGTTTCTGGGACCAGCCAATTCTGCACTAGTACTGGGACCAGTCAATACTGCACTAGTACTGGGACCAGCCAATTCTGCACTAGTACTGGGACCAGTAAATACTGCACTAGTACTGGGACCAGCCAATTCTGCATTAGTACTGGGACCAGCCAATTCTGCACTAGTCCTGGGACCAGCCAATTCTGCACTAGTACGGGGCCCAGCCAATTCTGCACTAGTACTGGGCCCAGTCAATACTGCACTAGTCCTGGGACCAGCCAATTCTGCACTAGTACTGGAACCAGTCAATTCTGCACTAGTACTGGGACCAGCCAATACTGCACTAGTACTGGTACCAGCCAATTCTGCGCTAGTACTGGGACCAGTCAATTCTGCACTAGTACTGGGACCAGTCAATTCTGCATTAGTACTGGGACCAGCCAATTCTGCACTAGTACTGGGACCAGCCAATTATGCACTAGTACTGGGACCAGCCAATACTGCACTAGTACTGGTACCAGCCAATTCTGCACTAGTACTGGGACCAGCCAATTCTGCACAAGTACTGGGACCAGTCAATTCTGCACTAGTACTGGGACCAGCCAATTCTGCACTAGTACTGGGACCAGCCAATTCTGCACTAGTACTGGGACCAGCCAATTCTGCACTAGTACTGGGACCAGCCAATTCTGCACTAGTACTGGGACCAGCCAATTCTGCACTAGTACTGGGACCAGCCAATTCTGCACTAGTACTGGGACCAGCCAATTCTGCACTAGTACTGGGACCAGCCAATTCTGCACTAGTACTGGGACCAGCCAATTCTGCACTAGTACTGGGACCAGCCAATTCTGCACTAGTACTGGGACCAGCCAATTCTGCTCTAGTACTGGGACCAGCCAATTCTGCTCTAGTACTGGGACCAGCCAATTCTGCACTAGTACTGGGACCAGCCAATTCTGCACTTCCAAAAACAAACTTTGGGGTAGTTGAATGAGAGTCACCCATTATTTCATCCATTTCTGTTCTAAATTGAAAGTCTTTTCTGGCAGCCCCCGTCTTCTTCATGTTGTCTTTATGTTTCCTGTAGGCGGCCAAAATAGTTTTGTACCTGCCCTCAACTTGTGTTGTTGTGAAGGAGGAGTTGGTGGATTTGTTTATAATGTTTTTTAATTTCCTCCCATAGTCCATTGTTTTTAACAGAGGAACTGTTGAACCCATCAAGACTGTCCCTGTACAGGTGTAATAATGTCCTGCTCTTACTGTCTGTCCATGTTAATTTATTATTAGTGCTGCTGCCAGCTGTATCACTTGTACTTGTACTTGCACTTTCTACTGTAATACTTGCACTTGCTGGGGTATCTGAAAGAAAATGTACTTAACAATAAAATTTAATAACAATAAAAATATATTCCAAAAGAGAGTAAATAAAAACATTAGTCCTGTGATTCATAATACTTAAAAAGGTTCATATTGTGATCGTTTTTTATTACATACAGCACAGTAAATAAAAAATGAACATACTAGTATCCAATAATAATTAAAAATTTAAAAATCCACGATATGAACCTTAATACCGTCTTATATTATGGGACTAGTAAAACATCCGATACATCTTAACATATATTAACGTCAATAAATTACTAGACTCTAATTTTATATAAAAATCTTTCTATGCGTGTTTTTTGGAGAACCCGATTTCACCACGCATTGTTACAAAAACGAAACGACTCTTAACCTTAGAACTTCTAAAATGCGTTCGAAGGATAACTGTAACCTGATTAACACTGTAACACAAACCTGTACACGCATTTGCCATGAAAACTTCTCT
The DNA here is from genome assembly GCF_002113885.1 of Mizuhopecten yessoensis. Taxonomy (NCBI): domain Eukaryota; kingdom Metazoa; phylum Mollusca; class Bivalvia; order Pectinida; family Pectinidae; genus Mizuhopecten; species Mizuhopecten yessoensis. The sequence continues at coordinate 70,754 of NW_018480058.1, read as the reverse complement.
AGTAAAACTCAATACCCCACATGTCGCACATATAAACATGGTCGCCGCCATCTTGGAATAGAAATCTTCCCGCTCCGAGACGGCAGAGGTAGAAGACCCTCCAGAAGCAAAAAAGCTACAAATCGAGTGACCGGAAGTTATATTCTAGAAGTAGAAGAGTGCAAATCGAGTTGGCCTCGGGAAGCGCAGCTAGCAGTGTTAGCAAACGAAAATGCTTTTCTGAAGAAATAATTTTCACTAAGGACGAAATGTGAACAACTACAACAAGTATGTATCATCAGGAAGCTAGTATATAGTGTTTTGATTGAACTGAAAACAGTGTTTTTATCATTCTGTTTTTCAAGTTACCTGTTTCGACGAATCGCCTCTTCAGCAGGTTGGTTTTATTACTGAAATGGGTAATAAAGTGAAATAAATACACAAAGTTCTTAAACACATTATGAACAAAAAAGGGCGTTAATCAAATAAAAAATACAATGAGGTACTGTAACAATTGTCAAATGTAAATGTATGAAAATGACAAATTGTATCACCTCCATTGCTTATAGTGTGTTGTACAGAAGCTATAAATAGCACACATAAAAAAGCATGCTCACCTGTCACATTAGACTGGCCACCGGCTCTAGAATATTGAATTATTAAGAAAAAAGTTTTAACTCAAAAAATGCTGATCATTTGGATGTCTGATCCTTAAAGTTCTAAACTAGGGCAGTAGGGGGAGATAAGATTGTAGTAAAATGTACTTCATTGTGTTATTTATTTGATTTAGTTTACAGAATGACACCCTTTTTGCTCCAAGTGTTTAAAAGAACTTTGCGTGTTTTTATTTCACTTAATTCCCCATTTCAGTTATAAAATTGTTACTGAAATTGGTAACTGGTAACTGTTACCCGAAAGCAGCATTATTACCCATATGCGCTGTTGTGCCCAACCTGTTCATGTGCAGCAGGATTCTTCCTTGAACTTCTGATATCTAACAACTTCAGCGCAAAAATATTGACACCAATTGATATAAAATAGTACTTTGCATGAGATAATGAAATGTTTTTGAACTGATTTAAATATATTTTTAAACGGGCTGTGCGGACTCCCTCGACTTTCCGAGATGGTCTGGAAAAACCTTTCAGCCGCGCAAGCACATGCGCACAGCATAAGAGCACTGCAAATAGAATTGATCCTTTCCATTTCAGATATGAGAAATGGATGCGTATATAAAGTAGTGTTGTATGTACTGACTAAAACAAGACACCTGCAGTCTTAGAACTTGGAATTTATACTCCCATCGACTGACATGCATTGAGGATATTTATAATGTACATTAAATTAGATTTCTTAAATATGATAAAGCTTAAATTCCAAATGATATTTTCATTGGCCTGTTTTACATATATATAACCAAAGAGCAAAAATATTATGCACAGCTAGACTGGGATTGAAACCGGGACGCTCCGAACTGTCTCCTTTTCTGAATTTTCGCCCCAGCGATAACACTATTGACAACTCATGTTTGGGTATCCCCAATTACCTAGCTTTCTTGATCACCTTGTACTCTAAAAATACATGTCCAGGCTAGGATTCAAACCTGGGACCTCCAAACTCCAGAGAGACACTCTACCAATTGGGCTACCTGGTCGCTGACAATAGCCCCAGTCCAATTTTGCCTCACTGTCTTAATTTTTTAGTGATTGATAATTCTAACAGGAAAAATATTTGTAGCAAGACCAAAGCAAAAATTTGGTATGTTTCAGCCTAAGGTTATCATGATCTTGACTCACTGAAAAAAATGGGTATTTAGGTTGACACTTGTTTTAATTTTGGTATACACGTATTGGTGTTCTCCGATTATCAAAACTGTTCATTGCATAAGAATAAACAATTCAATGCATACTTTAGTTGTAATTTGGTGAAAATGACAGTTTCCAATCAAGACAACATTTAGGTTTTAATGGTCAAATAGCTAGGTACAAAAATATTCCCGTAATAATCATGTTTAAAACAGCAGGCAGACCAAGCGATACTTGCATCTGTACCCAGGGCAGCGAAAGTCATGAGTATGGAAATATTTCGCATTAATGAAGAAGGTCAAAGAACGCAAAGATGTCTGAAGGACTACAATCATTTTCAGAGTTATATCTTGTCAGATATTAATTAAAACTGTTAAATATGTTTTGAATATAGCGATTAACTCTTGAATTAAAAGTGGGGGATGATCATGATATGCAGGAAATCTAACAGAAGAACATTTGGTTGCAAGTTCACATTATGCATTAGTTAGGAAGAAACAAGATCTAAACTATTCATTTTATTTTGCAGGCAAATGAAAAAGGTGTGAACAGAATTCAGCATGTGAAGAAGCTCATTAAAAGATGGAAGAGAGAACGAAGGTATAAAATCACATCTGATATTACATAATCTAAAAATAAACAGCATCTGTGATAACCCTAAGTGTGAAACAATAACTTATTAGCTCACCTGGCACGAAGTGCCAAGTGAGGTTATGCTGTGGCGCGGCGTCCATCCAGCGTCAATATTTTACTTTAAACGACTTCTTCTTAATAACCGAAAGGCCTAGGGTGTCGATATTTGGCCAGAAGCAAACTGAGATGAAGGGCTACAAAGCTTGTAAAAATTAATGACCTTCACCCATATTCAAGGTCACAGGGGTCAAATATGTTAAAAACTTTAAACAACTTCTCGACAACCAAACTGCCCAGGGAGAAGATATTTGGCCAGTAGCATGATGAGATGAAGTTCTATAAAGTTTGTTCAAATGAATGACCTTCACCCATATTCAAGGTCACAGGGGTCAAATTTGTTTGAAAACTTTAAACCACTTTTTCTCACTAACCAAAATGCACAGGGTGATGATATTTGGCCAGTAGCATGCTTGGGTGAAGGGCTACCAAGTTTGTTCAAATGAATGACCTTCAATTATATTCAAGGTTACAGGGGTCAATTGTTTAAAAAAAACCTTTAAACAACTTCTTCTCAATAACCAAAATGCCCAGGGTGATGATATTTGGCCAGTAGCATGCTGAGATGAAGGGCTACAAAGTTTTTCAAATGAATGACCTTCACCCATATGCAAGGTCACAGGGGTCAAATATGTTAAAAACTTTAGCCCTTTTAACACTGTAGACCATAATGGACTCATCCATATCAATGCATGGTAGAGTCTACTAAAGTTACATAGGGGTGAAAGGGTTAAACAACCTCTTCTGAATAATTAAAATACCCAGGGTGATGATATTTAGTCAGTAGCATGCTGGGATCAAGGACTACTATATATGTTTGTTAAAGTGAATGACTTTGAAGGTTACAAGTGTGAGATTTATACCAGGTGAGCGATGCAGGCCCATTGGGCCTTTTGTTGTTAAAAATACATTTAGAAGGGAATTGTTTCCATAAAAGGGCCAATAATGAACCATATTACCTCGTAATAATTATTTATTTTGTAGCCTTGGTAATTACACCTATTGGCAGTGTAAGTTTAGAACTGAGGATTTCCACACCATAAACAATGGGTCTATGAGAAACAGATTTCTCACTTACTTACTAAAGATTTCTTCTCTTCTGAGGCACAGTAAAACTTCAATATCTGTTGACAATTTTAAATTAACAACCATGGTTGAGATAAATATGATAGCTTGATCCCCGAGTCTGTTTTAGTGTGATGATACCTAGCTATAGTAACACATGAATTTTGTGCCAATTCGCACCACCAATTTGCCATTACACAAGCATTCGGTCATTACTCATTTAGATGTATATAATAACACAAATACGCCTGGAACATCGAGCTATCACAAATGATATTCTCTTCTCCCCTTCTCAATGACTTTACCTGATTATTGTGTATTCACATTATCTATAGCTTTTTATTGGTCCCTTGGATCCACATCCTGATCGGTGAACTCTGTTAACAATGATTGGTTATGAGAAATTATATTAACCCTTGCCATTTATCACACAGTTTAGTTTGAATCCAATTGCAAGATTATCCGTTATAGCTGATTATTATATAAATTAGCTTATCATAAGTAATTTGTCAATGCTTGAGGTACATTAAATATTGTACAACACAGAGTGTGTGATGTGTACTCTTATGATTGACATTGTTGTTTTAGATATCTGGCCAGTAAGTTAGACGAGTACGGTGATTCTTATCAGGAGTCACAAGTGCCCCTCATGTGGGAGGTTAGTTAATAGAAATTAAAACTTGTCATTGTAAAAGTTCATTGAGCAAGCTTTCACCTTATGTTTGTGATTGTTTTTACACCAACTTCTCTGTACAAAGGTATGTCATCGACTCGGCTTAAAAGTAAGTTTGTTATTGATATTTTTAATATTATTGCAAACATTGTACTTGAGGACTATTATATTTTTGGATAACATATTCTTTCAGAACTTTGATAAAAAATTCATATAAGAAGGATTTCCTCGTTACATAAACAATTGCAGATTTGTTAAAAAGCATTTACATGTTAACAAACAAATTTATTTTCTAGGAGGATCAGATCTTTAAAAGGATACGACCAACAAAGAATGGAGGGGAGCTTATTCCAGATACCCAGCCACCAAAGATCAAACAGGAGCGTCCAGTGGCAGACATTTTATCTTCAATAAATCCAATCTTGGCTGCCCATGGAATGGCGGAAGTTGGATCCCATGGTAGTCCGACAGCTACATCTTCTGGAAAATCCAGAAATCGTTGAGTTCTGGGACGTTCTACTGACTGGAGAACTCACACAAACACAAACACGTGTTACAGGCAATACTAGCAGGTAGCCATCTTTATTACACGAGAGAGTATTATGGGATAGAGGTTACATGATATTACAGAATCGGTGTATATAAAATACAGACTAGTATATTTATACGAAACGCATAACTATCATCAACACAAGAAGGCAAAGTCTGACAAGGAGAAGGATCCCAGCGATCCAAAAAAAACTGCCAATGCCTTTCTCTTGTTCTGTCAGCAACAGAGGACGACTGTTCAGGAGGCTTACTTCAAGGTTAATCCCAATGTATATAGCTATCATTTTAACACAATCACTGTGGCTTAATGTCACTAGATATTAATCACAAATTTTAATATCTTGACATGTATTGTTTAAATCATTGCTGGAGAATATCTAACAGAAATTTAATTCAATAATTCAATGTTTTTACAGTCAAACACATTTTAATGCCATAGGTGTGGCTAATATTTTTAAATCGAAGTAATTATGACCGAGCGTAAGCTGCTCAATAAGAACGATATTTACCGTAGCACTGCGTGTAATATGTATCAAATAATTAAAGAATACATGATAGACTTGTGAATCTTAAGAAACTTCGAGGTAGGAGATATTTTCATGTAGGATTTATGTTGTTGGGACCGATGTTTCACTTCGGTATATCCGAGTTTTTCGAGTTTTCAGAGTTCGAATTATCAGAGTTTTTATTACTAAGATTAAGAAGAGTTTTGGCTGGGACCGATGAAATACTTCGAGTTAAACGGGGTCTTCAAGTTATACGAGTTCGAGAAAACGAGGTTCGACTGTATATCATGGACAATGAATCATTCATGCATGAAGTTAATCACAAATTAAGATAGCTTTTAAACAATTGTTGATTCATTTGGATAGTTAAATATGAATTGGAATATCTTACCAAACTTCAACCATTGAAGGCTGGAGATATATAGAGTTAATCACAAATTTGAATATCTCTACGAATCATTAATCTTTCTAGCACAAAGTCAGTAACAAAATACTTCACAAGTAATTGGGTTACGCCGATAATTATTTACACAAAGATCTCAAGAATAATTATTTATTATGTATAATTAATGCAGAAGGCTGATTACAAAGAAATTATCATGAATATTTGAATTTCAGACAAACTGAGCAAAATTATTGTGATAATAATATCTTTTTTTTTTCTCTCCAAACTTTTAGTGATGATAATTGTGGAAATTAAGTATGAATGACACCAAGTGATTCACACTCAACATTCTTTTACAGTGTATTTGTTATAGCAAGGTAAATGTGAGACTTTGGTGTTGGTCACTTGATCAAGCTTGTTCACATAATGGAATTGTTTTATGTCTGCAAAAAGAGATCTCAAACCATGAGCTGACTAAAAGATTGGCTCACCTGTGGAACAGTCTAAATCCAGAACAAAAAGGGTGAGTTGAGGATGTAGCAAAACTTGTACACATTTTCATATTAAGGATCCATGTCCCACTGCACTATGGTTTGTCCTATATACAGTAACCTCCCCTTATCTTTCATTTGAAAATAATGACTGTAGAACAATTTGAAGTCTAGGGTGTGAATCCCTTTCTGGCCCCACTGCATTTTTGCACTCGGAACACTGTTGTTAATTTACATTTCAACATTTGTTTATCTATTATGTCTCATGAAAGTCCTGCAAGGTATGTTTTTCTTTTCAGAAATGATTTATCAAAGCTATAGTCATACCAGAAAAATACCAGTTTCCAATATGTGTACTTACTTACAGTTTACACAGTGGTTAACTCTATAGGATTGACAAATCAAAAAGATTGGATAACTTGCAAAGATCAACATATTGATGTATTATCTTTAGCTGCTTGTATCATCTAAGCTGGTGGGCTACATTATCTTATTAGAATTATATAATAAATCTGCGTTATAGCAAAAAGTTTAATAAATAATTGAGACAAACATGCTGAAAATGTGTGTCAATAAGGCACTATCTTGAAACTGTGTGATTACTACTAGATATAGAGCATGTGTAACATCTCACTATATTACCAGAATTTGTTCAGCAATGGTTTCACAATATACTGATAGATCTATGTATAAAGGAATTGGTGAGAAAAAGGAAGAAAGGGAAGATTAAGGTACAACGTTGACCTATGACGCAAGAACCATTATTTTGAGGTTTTACTGTACAGTGATATAATTATAAACCGAAATATTTTCACACCCAAGTTGTTGCCTTCTGGACATTCATAGCACATCTGTATAGTCATTTTGTTGTGTCACTTGTTTCAGTTATTATTCTAAAAATGAAAAACAGAACACCAAAATATAATTATAATTCCCCAAATGTTATAGACTATAGTGTCTACTTAACATAAGGCCTAAATTGTAGGTGATGAAAGTTATTGGTATTTGTTCTGGGTTACAGGTGTTTTATGATTTGTACGAGCAGGAGAAGGAAAGATATGACCGAGAAGTAATGGAATACCATGAGCGAGAGGGCAGTGCCACAGCTGAGAAAACTGCAAGTGAGGCGAGTGCTGTTGCCATGGCTACTTAGGCTCATAGTGCTGTCAACGCAATCATCATGGACACATAGAATCTCATATTTGCAATATTATTGAAACTGCACCTGTTTGCATGCCGTCTTAAATGGTATATCAACATTAGTTTTTGCTTTACCTTGCAGAAGAAATTGTGCAATATCAGTACAAGTTTGTAGATGGTTTATCCATTTTGAATAATAAAATTCAACTTAACTTATAGCAGCAATACTGACATGTATTATACCAGCAGCAGATATCACTAGATTTTTTTCTGTAAAACACCCTTCAACAGTAATGCAACCACAAAATACTTGTTTGGTTATATATGTAAGAGACACCAACGTATTCTATTTTCCTAGACTTACAATAAGTCTGGACCTACTGCCACACTTTGTAACATATATTTTGCAGACAATAAGTCTGGGCCTACTGCCACACTTTGTAACATATACTTTGCAGACAAGAATGCTATGGTCCTCCAAGTATACCTACAAACCAAGCATTTGAATTTCAAATTGAAAATAAAATGATGATACATATTTTTGATTATAAGTATGTAGTATAGTAGATGGGCGGGGACTTACAAGGTTGGTCATGTGTTCACATTTTTTTTCTTAATTGATGGACAACATGTTAATCATGTCAACTCTTTGTAACACATATTCTGATTGGCTAAAAAAAATAAGCCCATTACCTAGTTGACTGATCGGTAGGTCCATCTGAGGAATCTTGAATTAAGCAGGAAATCTTCCTGATTCCTACACATGTTGTTGGGTCTATCAACCTGACACCTGACCACTCTGATAACTCTACATTAATGTACATGGATGTTTTCTTCCTGTGTTTGATATGACACAACTTGCTGGCTGATTAACCTCAACTTTATTGATGCAATGTATTATATTAATAAGTAACTAATATTTTCATTAGCATCAGCTTGTGACATGCAACGTCAAAAATCTGAAAGACACTTGTGTGTAACAGATACCAGAGCATTTTATTCCTGGTTTGCTGTATTCAGTAAAATATACTTTACAGACAAAGAAAACTGTTTTTAAAAGACATTCCTGATTCTTGAGCTGTAAAGATGTATTTCTGTAAGACACTTGAATTAAAAAAAAAAGAAAAAATCTTGTTAATTAACAATCTCAATACAGATATCTTGCAAAATATTTTTTCATGCAAAACGACTGATATTGGACATGTACGCACCAAACAATTAAGAAACACGCAGAAGACGCTTCTAACATTTCTAAGATTTTAAAACTACGGTTATTAACTCGTTTGGTATAAAGATGTAAATATGATTAAACATTGCTCACTTGTGGTTTTAAACAGCAACACATTTTCGTGAGTTCATCAAGTGTAAATTCGACCTCTGTCCAGCGATTTCAAGTCACGTGATGCAACAACCAAATTATAACCGACTGCGTATTATCGAATGAATACCGTGGTCATGACAACGGATGACGAGTCCAATTTTTCTATGGAAGAATTGAGCAATTTGACAAATTTTCGAATATAATCAACGCTGTCATGGAGACTCAAAGGAAAAGGTTAAAATGCTCAGCAAAAGCACGGAGTTAGATCTAAGTCCGTGGCAAACCTGAAACCTGAATATGGAATAAACAAGGAATATTGCGTTCTCGAACTTGATATATCAGTAAGACTTGTCCGATGACCCGTCCGAGAATTAAAAAGAAAACAGTTACATTGTTATGTATTTTACATAGGATGGAAGTCATGTTACACTATAAAACGGACTTTTCAGATTCAAAGCTAGCACTAATGTGATAATGGACATAAGACTTGTCTGTTATTATAATTAGGGTGTTAGATAGAAACTTATTGCAAAGCCAGACAGAAACCATACCATTTCAATTATAATGATATTCAATATACAGTCATCTGCATTATATGTAAAGCAAATAATATCAAACTTTTACTTTTTACACAAATAATGTATGTATTAAACGTGTCACAACGTTTCAAGACCGACTGGTCACGTTGTCAGGAAATGAATACCAATGCGTAAATTGTTTGTGTATCTCCAAACTGATAATATTTCCAGACTGATATATCGTATTGAATGGAAAACTAATACTTTATTCCAGATTTTACCAAGGTAAAAAAATGTATGATATAATGTTGCACAAAAAGCTGAACAAATGGTGGAAATAGGCATATAAAACATCAACCGGAAAGTGTGTGATTTAGGAAGACTCGTTCTAGCTTGGTTGGTCAATTCTAACACTCTATATAACTGATATGAAATGGTTAATCTGAAGTGACTTGAACAGACAAAAAGAAAACACAGATGAGTACATAATGTCTTCAGGACTCTTTATTGTTCTACTGGTACATTCCGTGACTCTGCCTATACACGTACTTGATATATACTGTGAGCGTGTCAACCTCCTACACCCGACAACTGCACACCTTTTCTGAAAACTAAAACAGCATCATGGTTAATTCCGTAAGAATTGCTGTATTTTCAAAAATAACAAGTACGAAATTATACAAATAAATAAATCGTTTCGAAAAAAAAGATGGTGTACATAAATTATGTGTAGTTGAAAAATATGGTTTTTACTGACCTCATCACAGACAGCTAATGAAAGTGTTTAATAAACTTGAAACCATACCTCTATAGTAGATGTAATAAACTATCGAAAATATAGATCGTTCGAACAATAAGCTATGGTTCCCGGAGCAAGGAAGTCGGAACCTTAACATTTTTCTTGATATCGAAGCACCTGGTTTCGGTCCATTAAGCCTGTGCTTTGTTTTTATGAGTTGTATGTGTATGAGTTGTGTGTGTTTTCTTTTTTAACTTATCGCAAAAACCACAAACAAAATCGTACTAATCAATGACAGATTACCAAAAGTATTTCAATCGAACTAAATAATCCGAAAAATATATTTACCATGTATCTTTCACAAATGAACGACCTTTGAATGTGGCACTGCTCGTCGTCCCAGCGGAAGTCCCTCTTGGCCCACATCAGCATACAGTCCTGGTTTATACCTTTATAGCTGTTTGGTTCCCCACTGGCCCAGTCTGTACAGTCTCTGTTGACAGGGAATCCGTTTGAAGGATTCCACACCCACTTCCCCTCTTGTCTGATGTCATTTCCGCCGAGCCAGAAATCTCCCCCTAAAGAGATGTACGTAAGGCACTCGTAAGACACGTGGTAAGAGACACAATGTTATAATGGAAATGCATTAACAAGGGGGTATGCTTCTTAAATAGGCATTTCAGTTGATCCATGGTATTAAGCTCTTTCAGAAGTACATTTGTAAAATAATGTTTACCCCAGAAATTTAGGAGTAAAAACACATATCAAATATAAACGACACATTGGGGGAGTTTAAAACATACGATTAAGGGGCTAATAAAAAGCCTGTTACATATCATTATCATTGTTCTTTAAAAAAAACATGGACATTTTAGCTCATTTAGAACCCCTTTTCGTCAAGAAATAGGTTATATCCTACCACCCATTCCGAATAGTCCGTCAACGATTTGTTATTCTGGCGTAGGTCAAACCCTCGTGACGCAGATTTACGTGGGCATTTTACATATTCTATACAATTTCTACAGAGCAGTGTTTAATGTAACCATTCAAATGGTTATATCTAGTTATTGTGGGTTACTTTAAATAAATTTAACGTTTCAGTGGAATTATGTAAGTGTTCAGATGACCATTTTTTATTTTTTCACAGTAATTATCAATCAAGGAGAACTCTCATCTGAAAAAAGTAAACGGTAACATTAAGAAATTATATACAAAATGTGTCTGTACATAAGCTACGTGTTTGGTAAATTCTATATCTGTAATTTGTTTAATGGGAATAGAAATCATAGTAACTTGAATCGTAAAAATACTTACGGCATAATTTTCTGGCGTATCCCTTGACCCACTGTAACTCCGATGGACTATTAAATGAGACGAGAGCCCCTCCCGCAGCAGCACAGGTATACTGTGTGAAATAAAGGTAATATATAACTACTGTCAGAATGGTAATAAATATAAACTCATAATGCATTTTGAATTATCCATGAATAAATTGGTTAGATACAAGATACAATTTAAAAATCTAATCTTGGTCGTCAATTTTTTTTTTAACTCAAACATAAAAATATGATTTTGCGATCATGAAATTTCTCTTTCTTGATGGTAACTTTACTGCTTCCCCATTGCTGTTTACATGTCTCAGTTGATTAAGTGTTCAAGAGCTTGTCTGGAATATCATGATTTCCACAATGACGGACAAACGCACGGTTTGGAGAGGTGAAGGTTGATGAAAAGTGTTGAGGTCATCATCATGATCTCATTGGAAATATTCTTTGTGCTATATAAAGAATGTTTATTGATAATGCTCATTAATGTTTGTTGTTTCGTTATCACTGCCCTGATTCTTGCCTTAAGGACATGACATTACTTGGATTTTATCAAACTTTACATAACTGGTGCTGTGTCTGCAGCAAAAGGCTGTTATCCTCCAGGAACACATGGTCTTATTCTGTTTGTACGTTTTCATTTAACATTGTACGGGTTGATAACCTATGAAGGCTTTTTTTTTGTGCATGCTTGAAATTCATTGATAAATTATTTATCTACTTCATTTTCATAGATCAACTGGATTTTTATTAAGTAATATTTCCTGTTTATATTTTTTTTTATAATATTTTAGCAATTATTTATACTCAAATCATATTTTCTGGAAACGATGCAAAATTATTTCCCTTGTCTGAAATATGATAACCGACCAGAAAAATCCGACAAGAACGTCGGATATATAATACTAGACAATCTTATATATGATAATACTAGAGCGTCCTATGTATAAATAATACAAGGACGTCTTACATATAATAATACTTTAACTTCTAACATATAATAATACTGCAACGTATTTTATAATGTTAATACTAAAATGTCTTGCTTATTAAATTCAATGCATAAAAGAAACATGTATAGAGAATATGTCATGAGTTTCCCTTCATATAAGATCTATGAGACGAGTTTATATTTATTTTTTATTATTTTTGCAAGCCTCTGTATCCTTAATCTTATATGAAGGGATATCAATGACAGATTTGATTTACCACGTGACATATAACCATTGTTTAACTTCATCATAGTTTGTTTGCCATCTGTCATCGTAAGCTGATCGTCAACATTTTGCAAAACCCGAAGTAGGCCCAATTTACCGACGAAAGGAGAAATAGTTCTATATATAACCTAAATTAAGGAAGTTGACGTTTTAATTGTATACAGTCATATCGTCCTGTATCTAACACACACATAGAATGATTTACAACTGTAAAATTGTTATTTGCAATTAAAATAAAAGTTCAATAAATTGAGCGCACTTCGTATGTGACGTCACTTGGCGAGGAAATGGAGACACGTAGTTCACCCACTGTCGGTGTCATACACCAACAATGGACGGGACATTTACTTAGTAACGTCATACCCCAACAATGGACGGGACATTTACTTAGTGACGACATACACCAATAATGGACGGGGCATTTACTTAGCAACGTCATACACCAACAATGGACGCGACATATACTTAGTAACGTCATACACCAAGAATGGACGGGACATTTACTTAATACCGTCATAAACCAACAATGGACTGGCCATTTACTTAGTGACGTCATACCCCAACAATGGACGGGGCATTTACTTAGTAACGTCATACGCCAACAATGGACGGGACATTTCCTTAGTGACGTCATACACCAATAATGGACGAGACATTTACTTAGTAATGTAATACACCAACAATGGACGGGAAATTTACTTAGTAACGTCATACGCCAACAATGGACGGGACATTTCCTTAGTGACGTCATACACCAATAATGGACGGGGCAGTTACTTAATAACGTCATAAACCAACGATGGACTGGACATTTACTTAGTGACGTCATACAACAACAATGGACGGGACATATACATAGTAACGTCATCCACCAACAATGGACGGGACATATACATAGTAACGTCATCCACCAACAATGGACGGGACATTCACTTAGTAACGTCATACACCAACAAGGGACGGGACATTGACTTAGTAACGTCATACACCAAGAATGGAAGGGACATTTACTTAGTGACGTCATACAACAACAATGGACGGGACATTTACTTAGGAACGTCATACACCAAGAATGGAAGGGACATTTACTTAGTGACGTCATACACCAATAATGGACGGGACATTTACTTAATAACGTCATAAACCAACAATGGACTGGACATTTACTTAGTGACGTCATACACCAACAATGGACGGGACATTTACTTAGTAACGTCATACACCAACAATGGACGGGACATTTACTTAGTGACGTCATACACCAATAATGGACGGGACATTTACTTAGTGACAAGAAGTAGGTAGTACCCTTGCGTATAAATACCATTCACACAGAACCAGCCAATCAGCGTAGAAAACAGCTAAAGTACGTAATGTCTGTTATCAGGATGAACTACAATTTGAAATAAGCTACTGACAGATTAAGACATGTTCAGGTGGGTTTTTTATCAAATATATTTATCCCATTTTGCTTGAATCTTCTATTTGAATGTACCTACCGATGCTTGGAACCAGGACTGTTTTTCGTATGAATTGCTGAAGTAATAGCAATGGTTACAGAAAGGCACCCATCCCCTCGGACAGGCCCAGCCAGCCACTGAAACAAAACATATCGGACCACCCTATGTTAATTTTGATACTTTGTGGAAAGAGGACAAAGGTAATTTGGGAAAATATGCAAATCATTTCAAATTTTTGTTTCGATCAATTTTACTTCTGATACAAGATGTTCGCTGATGGTGTTGTATAAGAAGTAAAATGGATAAAAAAAATATCACTGAAACACAAGAACAAAATGAAATTAAAAATATTAAAGATATATCGGTGACACGCTAGGACAAAATGCAATTAAAGTATATCAGTAACATACAAGGACAAAATAAAACTAAACATTTGAAAATATCGGTGATACGCTAGATCAAATAATACGAGAGACATCAACAGGACAAGAATCAGTAAACAGAGAAAAATAAAGCTTCGGAAGGCTCAGTGATCTCCGCACCATGTGTGGCATCCGACCTGCTGTCTCCAGACTAATCAAAGACAATATGTCTGCAATCATCATAACAGGAACAGTAAACACGTCTTTTATAGAAACTCTAACTTTCCGAAAAACGCAATCACGCTAATTAATAATGATATTCTACGTACAATTTGGGAAAGATCCGTATGTATAACACCTATGTAAAATTTCAAAATACCCAAAAATCTAAATATTTTATAAATATTATAGTTTTTATTTAAAAAATCCAACAAGATATCAAAGCATCAAAAACCAAAACAAGAAAATGCAGCAAAGCTGCTGGACACCAAATCTGTTTATGCAAATGACGTACTGACAGTCCAACAACCACGAGAGAACGGATCCTGTATACTCGAAATTATTTAATTAGTTTTAACCGCACGTTTAGGCATAACTGTTAACGATTTAATAATAATGTCATCTTAAGCTTCTGAGAGAGAGAAGCCGGACATAATATAATTTACATAAAATATCATTTATACCTTTTGTCAAAATCGCAGCGACTTTTGCAAATATTACTTTTGACAATGTGTACCTATTTGACTATTTTTGGATAAAATATCAACCGTCCTCTAGGTTAAAGCGTCAATCGTAGTCCCCCGCACCTTTGAATAATAGTTATTACGTCACGAGAAAGCTACGAAGACACATTTCGTTACAACGCTGTTTTTTTGGTTGTTAACACATATGTTCGTTTTAAACAAGTGAAATAAATATATCGTATTGAACGGTACAACCATGGAATTGTCTATTTCTCCCCTTTTTTTCGTCACACCACCCAAATATTGCTACATTAGAAAAACGCGGGAATGTGTAGCGTAGTTTTTGACGCCAAGTTCTAATGACGTCATTCTTGACAGCAAATCAGAGAACCATTTTGAATGGATTTTTACGGCAATTTTGCCATTTGCTGCTACAATCTGGTAAAATTTCCAGACAAAAATGATATTTATAGTGTAGTTATGTAAGAGCAATAATGTATTCTGCAATGGTAGACAACACAACCACTTTTCTGCCGTCATTTCATCTAAACTTGAAACTGAAAAACACCGCAGAGAATAGAATATACCGTTCGGATTGGACACTACTTAGAGTGACGTCTTCAATTGGGAAGATATACTATTTCGTTTATATTCACTGCATTGAAGATATGGAGAATTCATGATATTTCACTAGTAAAGTGTAATAAATACCGATACCATAGGGTTAACCATCATATTTTTGTAGACAGTATGCGGCCTCAATTTCCCAGAAGGCTTTTACACACGTACTTTAAGTACTTGAAGTGTTTACAGATCAAACCCGGCGGCACCTCGCGCTGTATTTAGATGATTTTTCAAGATAATATTTTATCACATAATGTACTGTGTTATCCAGTGAATATACCCATGTCTTTTTTTGCATATTAACCCATGCAATATGACCTAGTAGCCCTGTGATTAGTTATAAGTTTCAATTGTTTCAATTGTGACGTCGCGCCTAGGACAAGTACATGACGTCACAAACTTACGCGCTGGAGTCAAAACGGCGGCTTTTTTCATTTCATTGTTGTATGAAAATTGTCGTTTTACACGAATAAATGCCACTAATCTTGATTATGTGATGAAAAGGATCTTATACTCGTTTTCATTTATGAAACTCGTCACAAATGTTTCATTTTAGCTCGCCAGAGGCTCGCTAAATTGAAAAAAGTCTCGTTTCATAAATCTAATATGAAATGAAAACTCATGTAAGATCCTATATATATGAGAAAATGAATTCATTGTAATAAACTTTCTATAAATATGACGCAAAGGTTCAAACGCTGATCATCAAGTGATCATGACCGAGCGCCGCATTGCCGATCCTTGGTATGTACCGCGCTGCCGAGCGTTGTCCAACGTGGGATACTAACCGGAAAAAAAGTAGATGCTAACTTGATTTCGACCAAGTCTTTATATAAACGAGATCGAAGGTTTCACGGAGCCCTTTTCGAGGAGAAATACCTTGCTCGCCTACACCATATTCACATAGACAATGACGTCGACCACTATACAAACAGGTCCAAATTGTGGTTAAAGTTAGCACTTTATCAAACTTAATAAATACGATAAACGATTAGTTATTTGGAATTTTTGAAAGATTATCATTAAATATAAAACATCTGAAAATATAAAACGGTTCTTGACTTTGACTCTTTGATAAAAATGACAATACATGTAAAATGATAAACTTATAAAAAAAGAAATACAGATTATCCAATTTGTTTTCTCTATGTACTGAACCATACCTTCTGTGACCATGATGGCACTAAACACCAGGGACATCAACAGGACATTCATCTTCGACGTAGTCAGTGGTTACCAAGAGGAATGCGTGAGGAGAAGGCGGGCACCTGTTTTATAGGTAGGTGTTACGTAGTCACATCTGGTGAGAGCATTAAAAACACAAACATGTATCGTGGTATGTACACCTTATGTTATCTCCTCAATCCGTGATTATGTTTACTTGTGACTGGTCAATGAACCTCAAATTAACATGTAGTAAGGTTGTAATTCCTCTCCTTGTGACAACACACCTGTTACCCGGACTGGAGTTTAACCCAATCAAACACCTCCGCGAGTGTTAACGTATTCTTCCTTAAGTTGTTCGTCATTTAATGAAGCGTTAAAATCTCTTCACCTGGAGTTCATAAAGAATAAAAGTGCAAATAGTGTATGTGCTACTTATAAAGTTTCAACGACTATTTCTAAACCAGGCCCTATTGGGGTTTTTTCACGTATTGTGTATGTTATGAAACATATTGGAGAAGTATTTCTAATAAATGATTTAAAAAATCACTCATTTCTTATCAATATGTTCTGCAGTATACTATTATGTGATTCTTCCATATTCATACTGGCATATACTCCATTCTATCGAACACTTTTACACGTAAATCTAATGTGGTCTTCTGTTCGACATTGACGGCTAGTACGTATACGTTGGGAAATAGTGAAGGATTCATTAGAATGTCGACAGACTATTGCTCTGAAAATGGCCAATTGTCCTGAGGTAAACTCAGATATATCACGTATTAAGGAAGTCAATAAATAACACCTCTGTCATTATATTTCATTGCCAATATTACCACCTGGAAATCATCAACTAATTATACGAAGGCCAAAGTTCTTCGATTAATCCTGAGCCCGTCTTCAAGAAACCATTCTCATGTTCAAGCATGAATTTTGTGCTCAAGCCAACTTTCTTGTAATTCTTTAATCATATAATACGGTCAAAAAATCAAGCTATCGCATTGAAAACAGGTTTCAGCTGTCTTCCATATCTTTGACAAAATGTATTTTTTTAATGATTTATCACAAAAACAAGATATTGGGTTGGAGCACAAAATCCGAGTTTGAGCCGAGAATTGTTTCATGAATACGGGCCTTGGTATTCCTGTAACCGTTTTTATGCTCATGCATGGGTTATGTGCTCAAATAAACTTTCTTTAAACTTTCTTAAATTATGAGACAAGGTAAAAAGTAGTGTAAGTATCGCAAAAAAGGATTCTACTTTAAATCTCTCGAAAATTCTTCTTAATCACAGACAAAATGTGAAACTTAATCAAGTTATCGCCGGAAGATAAAGTATGATAATAGTTTCATGAATAAGGGCCCTGAAGTGCGATCTTTATTTATTCCCGAATCAGTTTTGCAATATTTATATTTTTATAGCATTAATAAGACAGTCTTAAACATACACATCCCCCCTTGTCGAAAAAGATTAAGATTTTATAATAAAAAAATACACATATTTTTTGGTGTTATAACAAAACCAAAAGAATATATAATTTGATTCATTATCATGCACATCGAAGTGCTTCCGTATTATCCAGTCAATAATGTTTTCAATAATGCTAACCGGTCTTGTTACCGCAAATTTTTGATTTATTCTAAATATCCATTCCTTCCGCTTACATGTTTATCTAAAGAAACGAAACTCTATCACACACAAACCATAACCACTCGACTTTATCTTTACTGATACAAAATTTACTTTAAATGATATATTGTAGCAGCATATTAATATGTAGGGAAATGAAACAAAGTCGTGACCATGCTCTGATTTGTCTTTCAATCACATTCTGTGAAAGGATCGACCGGCATTAAATTTCTTCTAAATCATTGGATTTTGGAATAATAATATACAGGATCTTTTTTGTCTTTAATGTAATGACAGTAACGTGTGGTTTACACATCTAAATGGGTCGTTGAATGATAGGACAAGGCATTCTCAACGTTTGAAATTTCTGTTGATTTATTTTCGTGTTTTCTTAGACATTTTGTAAGCAAAATCAATCATGACAGATAATTGTGTATTGGGTAATACTATGGTATATGTATACGATATTGGTAGACCAACATTGCAATACGGTATACGAGTCTTACGAATCTTGGGTGGCCAGGTGGCGCAGTGGATAGCGCACTCGCCCTTCTACAAGACGTCAGGGGTTCGATTGAAAAGGTATGTGGTCACCTACCCGTCCACGTTGGTTTTCTGCGGATACTCCTGTTTGTTCCCACATTAAGACCCCCTATTCGCTAACGTCCGGCCAACAAGAGTGATTAGTATAAGTATATATACCTTGTTTCATAATTGTTGTAAAATAAATAAAGTTTATATTCATTTCATACGAATTTTAATCTCTTGTAATATACCAGAATGAAACTCTTCTCCCACTATTAACTAACATCAGTACTACATTCATTGTTTGACGGTTTCCACGAGTCTTAAAGGCGTAGTTAATTGAAAACGTAATGCAAGTTAATCAAGGCGTACATGCGGACATTGAATCTTACAGGAAATAAATGATATAATATACAAAAATGTACGGTACATTAACTAAACTCAAATGTAATGTGCGTACTCATCAAAATGCAAATCACAATGTTTCACAATGAAATAACCCCAATTTATCATATAAACGCAGGCTGCTATGACGTGTTATAATACATTTTCAATACGTATGTGTGTGATATCAACCAGAAGACAAACCTGTTATGTATTCCATTATACAACCCGGTCCCGTTATGTATGTGCCATGTATTATTAAAAAAACACCGCTAATGTTGTTTATTCAACTTTTATTAATCCCGCTAAAACTCGTTTAAAAAAAAAATTAATGTCGTTTAATCAACTTTAAGCAATCTCGCTAAAGCTCGTTTCATAAAAGAAATGTGAAATTTTGGATGGTCATCTTGTCGGGCAAAACAACACAAAGAAGTTTTTAGACTTTACTGTAGACTACAAAATGCGGATACAGATATTGATCTACATAAGGTGTATATCAGGTGGTCATCTAGGAGAAGGAACTCGTGGGAAGGGCGTGTCCGCAATTTAGGAAACAAACTTAAGGTATTAAATATACTTAACACTTGCGTATCTGTTAAAACCAAACTACGTATAATTACCGGTTCCATTAACGGGAATGACGAAACTTTTTGGTTCTCGAAATCATGCAACGACAGTATTGCAAGCAGCAAACCAAGAACATACAGAAGATATAAAAAAGACAAGATAACGGAACATTATATAACGTCACTTATACACGTCACTATCGGAGCCACCTCGCTTAACTCAGACTCGGTCGTCTCCCCTTAATGTTGGAAACTGGACGCTACAGTAAGTTGCCAGTAGAGCAAAGGAAATGCCCTTTCTGGTTAAAACACAGTTGAAGATGAGTTTCATTTCCTTTGTGACTGTCCTGTGTATAGTGATATAAGATATGATCTATTAAAAAACGAAGTGAACTCCTTTAGTTATTTTAATGAACTTACTTCAACTGAAAAGTTGTTTTATTTATTGCAGGATAATGCGCTTCAATTTTCGCTTTCTAAAACCATTTATTCTAAGATGAGACGGAGGCGGTCGCTTTTAAATGTGTAAATATACAATTGTAAATTATAATGTATCGCAATATTGATTTAATTGTAATGTGATGAAGAAAGAAATGTGATTCTACTATTCTATCATTTTTTTTTACATGTAATACTCTATGAGGATATTTAATATGCACATATGCTAGGTCTTCACTTTCATTTCACACATGATGTGCATCCAAATAGTTATAAATGTCTTAAAAGCCGATATCGGCTGGGCATCTTTTATAAACTAGCTGTATATGATGTTTTATGAATGATTGTTTGTGAATTCAATGATGCATGACTATATAATAAAATATTGATTGATTGATTGATATGAAAAGAGCATTACGGACGACAGGTGCGAGACGGGCAGAGTCGACTTCGTTCATATGTACTGACTGTTCAGGCTAAAGGACCAGGCAATATCTATGAACAATTGGAAGTACTGTATGCATCGTCGTTGATGATATCTTCATTTCTAGCTTTCAAGCAGTGTTTTTATAGACTGTATCTCATAGTCACCATTGTTTTCCTACTATATGAGTATATCTAGTCCCATCCACTTTTCTAAGTTCTGCTTAAAACTTGCGTGGACACTCGTTCACCTCCTCTGAACCTTCTTGACCCTAATTAATCGTCAACGCTTCCGGCATTCCGTTCTGTTAAATAAGTTTGAAGTGAATTCACTGCAGTCTTTATAACAGCTTTTGTATTTAAGCTACGTTTAGCGTTCAAAATCTGCTGTAACTCCTCTTTGCAACAAAAAAACGACTGTCATCGGTGGCCATTTTCACTGTTGTCTTTTGGTTCTGAAAATGTGACGTCACGAGCGTTCCATTACATTTAACCGTTAAAGAGGGACGTTGTTTGATGGCTTTTTTTGAAAACGCCATTTATCTGCTCATATCCTTTTGAATTACCAAATAACAGCCGCTAAATAGACCATCCAATTCCGGTGTGATATCTAATTATTGAGTTTTCCCAGTTAAAAGAGGTTACATAGTTATGAAAAGAATTCAGGTGCAAAACAAGTTTACGACTATCTACCCACAGCAATACCATCAGTGACGTCATCAATTGATAACGTGTATCCGACATAAGCCTGCCGCTCGTCGTCGTCCTCATCGCCTTCAGCGATTTATCTTCCCGATTGAAAAATAAATCTACGTGGGATGCGTATTACTGCGAACCAAACCTGGGGGCTCCTGGCAACAACAGGTGTAATGTGAACAATTCCGCGTACACTAGGCCAGCTTTACAACTTATTATACTTATTACAATGTATCTGTTAAACTGATACTAATTATAAACATCCTCGTGTGTTTACGGACAAGTCCATACCCCAGGCCTGACAATGTGCTGGCTAATAGTACCATATGTTCAATAGAAACGATTCCACGAACAACATTAAAATACACGATTTTAATCTTCTATTTAATTTCAATATCTGAAATCAGAAATGGCCTATCGATTCTATCTTGCTTAAACCTATAAAAGTCAGGTAATTTCCTCAATATACACATATTGTAAAAACATGATGAAGGGAGTTCTTTTACTGCTAGCTTTCTGTCAGACGGTGTGGGGACACGGGCGAATGCTTGAGCCCCCCGGGCGGTCCTCAGTGTGGCGTTTTTACCCATGGGATGACCGCTTTGTACCCAACTATAACGACATGGAGTTGTTCTGTGGAGGGTTTTCGGTAAGTTTATACATTCTTTATGGCACAGAAGTTCATGGTTCCACTCCGTGTGTTAGGTCGCGGAATCGAACCCTGATATCTTTTCATGATAAAGGGATTGTGTAGTTCTGATTTATTTTGTAAATCCTTCCTTTATTTGGAGAACGGGCATGCATTTGGATGAGCAAATTAAATACTCATAAGTACTCGGCACGGACTGAAATACGTAGACTGTGCATTAATCAAGAATAGATATTAAATTTCATGGAATATAAAACAGCACCTCAAAGAAGAAAACATGGCAGAAGACGACTCGGGATGTCGATCATTAGATGTACGGGAAGCGATGTGGTACAATAGCTGAATACGAGATTCTGATCAAGAAGATTATTTAGGACTTTGGTAAAAATAGAAGATTTATATGATTTATACATTTAATTCATATACTAGTAGTGAACTTCCAAGCGTAACAACAAACATCTGTGGTAGATAGTATAAGTCCTATATACGCCAAATTCACTCCTACCCTCCGAAAAAAAATGTTTCTCTTTTATGTCCTAAATACGCTTGTATTTTCTGATTTTTACAAACAAAGAACTACTAGTTAATGGAACAGCTCTTCGTTATTTGGAGGCGACTGAAAAACCTTTTAAAAAGTGGCTAGTGGCGTGGTGCCAGCATTAAGAAAGATTGGACATTCTGTACAAAATCACCAAATTTTGTTTGTATTAGTACATACCAATGCCTTTACTTGTACACCACTTAGATTTTCCTAATTTGCTCCTGAACTTACACTTTGTGAAGCAAGGTATACAATTACATTGCTTTGATTATGATGAGGGGATTCTATCCACCAAAGTAATATAGGGAGCTAAAGGTGTTTTACATGGGGAGCCCCCATCACCACCACGACCCCCAAACACGTTTTAAGCACGTGCCGCCTTCAAATAAATATTGTTTAGCTGTTATTCAAAATACCTTAATAAGAACTTCACCACTGTGACCAGTCTGGTTTTGGAAAAAAACAACTTCTGCTAGACAGATTAATTCAGGTGACTGGCAGGTGTAATTTGCTCTAAAACCAGACAGTGTAAGAAAACAAGGTGACAGTGATGAATCGGTCGGAACAATTATTAATCTGCTTTTGTTGGTTCTAGATTTTCGTTACACAGTTTTAAAATGTTTGACAAAAAAACACGATCTGAAAGTAATAAAAATATTAAATGGCAGCTTGCTTTAGTTTGCATTATATCTTAACAAAATGCAAACATGATGATAGCATACCAACACATTGTACCAGGTTTGGTCATACCAACACATTGTACCAGGTTTGGTCATACCAACACCTTGTACCAGGTCTGGTCATACCAACACATTGTACCAGGTTTGGTCATACCAACACATTGTACCAGGTCAGGTCATACCAACACATTGTACCAGGTTTGGTAATACCAACACATTGTACCAGGTTTGGTAATACCAACACATTGTACCAGGTTTGGTCATTATACATAGAGTTAGTTTGTGTGTAAACAGCACAAAGTAATTTACACTGACGGTATGTACATTAGTCTGAAACAGTTATCTCATATCATTTCAAATATATTTGTCTGTTGCAATTAACAATAGGATTGGGCACAGGCATTGCCTTTAACAACTCTTGCCATATAGAAAGACACACATTTCTTATATATACTGCATGTAAATTGAAGATGTAATATATTAAGTTTAGGTAGTACACTGAAGGGTAGGCTGAACCAATAAGCCAGCTTTATATATATGTACATAGCAGTCTAATTGGAATATCAGGAATATCAGAGATTTTAACAGGGTAGATATAGTGTTTGTTTAGGGCACTTCAAAGTCACTACACACAGTGCCATATTAACCAGTTACACAAGGATTGCAGGCAATTAATGGTACATAATATAATATGTGGTACAATATGGCTAAAATCTTCTAGATTTTTCTATATCATCCAGGACAGAAGTGAGAACAAATATAGTTAGTTTGTACTATATGCGCGTCAATTAGGCAGGATGCCAGTCCATGTGGGGTCTGCATTTGTTCCAGTTGGCGTTCTTGTTGGCTATGAGTGTTGGCAATAGAGTTTTACCTTAGGTATTAATGTACAGTTAGCCAATAATGTATCCTTTAGTATGGTTAGCTACCATAAACAATGTAGGTTTTAAATAAGGTAGATAAATAAGTAGAAATTTGACCGAAATAACTGATGTTTTACAGATATTGTAACTCGGCTAAATCTCTGACAGGGTTGACATCGCCACCATACATTGAGAGATTGAATCTCAATCTGATTATAAATATACATCTGTATTTTAATCAGATTGTATCCCTCTATATATGTTATTATTGACAGAAGTTTGTCCCAAAGTGAAACACATTTGTCATCTTTCTATAGGCCAATTTCTTTACTGTCGACTGATGGTAAAGTTTTTGAATAAGCAATTTTAAAGCACTTTTACCTTTATTTTATACATCGAAGCCTTGTTTTACAGCTATAGTCATCCCACAAATTGATAATTTGGCGTTGAAAAAACAATGTTATATAAATTTATTTTTTGTTTGCGAGTAAAGCCTTCGAACGTGTTTAATATTGAAATTAAAATTCTATGGAATTTCATACGTTTGCGTATATAGTTAGATTGTATTAATAATTCCTAGTATGTAGTCTTATTTGAAGCAGGAATTCTTCAGGGATAAGTTATTGAACCATGTTTATTAAATCAGCCTTTCTTTGTTTACAGATGATAAATCACTTTTAATGTCACCAACGTCTCGTCTTCTAAATTCGAGAAATGTTGAATAGAATAGAGCTCTGGAGACGTAAATACTTGGTGAATAGAATAGATCTCTGGAGACGTAAATACTTGGTCTAACAGGGATTGGTTATTTTTAATGGTAAAAGAGCAGATAGGATATTTATTTCAAATTATGGGGACATAGTGTATGATAATGGTAAAATCTTGAATTTCATTGATTATCCTCACAATGTAGGAGTAATTTTTATTCAAGTGCTAACGTGTCTATGAGATTACACTTCTACTTCTATAATGAGAAAAGTAAAGTCGAAGTTACCAGTTTTAAAAATATGATTACAAGTTATGACACAGTTATGATAAATTTTAATCTGATAATTTGGAGCAAAGAGAAACTGTTCTATAAAAACAGTACTTCAGTCAAATGCCTGTATTCATGAGTCGTGTTATAAAACAAATCTAGAAGCGAATCTATAACCGAACAAAATCTGTTATACTTAGATAA
Source organism: Mizuhopecten yessoensis (assembly GCF_002113885.1). Lineage (NCBI taxonomy): Eukaryota > Metazoa > Mollusca > Bivalvia > Pectinida > Pectinidae > Mizuhopecten > Mizuhopecten yessoensis. Next base: position 45,480 of record NW_018480058.1, on the reverse strand, counting down.
AATGTGTAACAAAAAAACTCCTCGTCTGTTGCCTTTATTGGAGAAAATATCCATTACTCTGTAAGAAATGATAACTATGTAAGTTACTACAATTTAGACTCTCTTTTGCCATATCTGATAGTTTCAGCAGATAGTTCAGTACAATCACTATATTAGCACCAAACTTGACGTCACCTTCACTTATCTATTTATAAGGCTGATAAATTGTAAATTGAATATGTTGCATATATAGCTCAGGTTTTTTTCCAGAGCAAGTGTTGTTTATAGAGCAACTTATCATTGTAGATATCCATGTGAAAATGTTAATTACGAACATTTAGAAATGCAATATTCATTCAGCATAGACTTTGACATAAAATAGTATTTTATTAAATTATTTTGCTTTTTCTCGTAACAATATATACGGTATAAATGTATTTTAGGAAAAGGCATTAATAACTTATATGATTGGTGCTTCATCCATTGCTCTACGTTTGGCAAAAGTCGATTTGAATTAGAATTTGTACCTAAGTATGATATCTGCCTTAAAACTTCGGTGTGCTGTGGTGATAACTAGGGCATCGACTAACATGTATCCACTTAGACAAATCTAGCACTAATCCAATGGATGATGTACTTTTTTTTCTTTTTTTTAGTAAATGAAATTAACATACAAATGAAATCAACATACAAATGAAATCAACATACAAATGAAATAAACATACACATGAAATCAACATACAAATGAAATCAATATACCAATGAAATTAACATACCAATGAAATCAACATACCAGTGAAATCAACATACAAATTAAATGAACATACAAATGAAATTAACATACGAATGAAATTAACATACAAATGAAATCAACATACAAATGAAATCAACATACAAATGAAATTAACATACACATTAAATCAACATACACATGAAATGAACATACAAATGAAATGAACATACAATTGAAATCAACATACAAATGAAATTAACATACAAATGAAATCAACATACAAACGAAATTAACATACAAATAAAATTAACATACAAATAAAATTAACATACAAATGAAATCAATATTTGACACAGTTGCAAGTCGCATTCATCGTAAGTTCAGCGGAACATTTTGATCGTGAGCTTCATACATGTAGGTTTAAGTAGAACAAGAGGTTAAATAAAAACATCCTTTTTTGCTTGTTATGTATGTAATAAAACCACCTGTTAATTCCTTATATCTATACATCTCTAATCAAGTGTATGAATTTTTTTATTTTTTTTACATGTACAATAGCATCGTGAACACCCTTTCAGGCAGGGATTATATTGTATTCATATATATGAAGTTATTTATTCGGAACTTATCGAATCTATATTTATGTTACATATCACGATTCTTTTGAAAGTAAAAGCCCTCTAAGTCTGTTTTATATAGGTATTGAACGCATTTATAAACATATGTAATCCTTTGTGGAAACTGAGGTTTAAATTCATGAGTTGGTTTATTCCGTGACGGTAAAACGTATCACGGACAATGCTGTCGTAACACACTGTTACAATGTCAGTCTGTCACATTAATGTTCATCTCTCTCTAGCACGAAATACAGCAAACTAGAGTACTTAAATTAAGTCTATTTGTCCCTTAAGCAGTTAACATTTACTCTTCTGAGGTTCAAATTAACTCCAGGTCTGATTTTTATCAGGTTTTTGTAACATTCAGAAAATCATGATCAACTTTTACAACAATCTTTTCCAAGCGTTAGATCTGCAAACATTGGTAAACAAAAATGAGTGTTTTTCATTAAAAGATATCTTATACGTTTTGACAGTTTTAATCATTCATTTCATTACAAATTGAGGACATGTCATCATTGTTGAATCTCTCTTCTCCAGACAATGATGAGTAATGGCGGGAAATGTGGTACGTGTGGTGACCCATACAACGGGGAGCGTGAAAATGAGGCTGGCGGCAAATACGCAACTGGGTTCATTGTCCAGAACTACGAAAAAGGGCAGATAATCGATGTCACTATTGATCTCACAACTTCACACATGGGGTTCTTCGAGTTCAAAATATGTGCCAACAATGACGTAACAACACCAGTAACTCAGGACTGTTTGGATAAGCATGTTCTGAAATTTACAAACGGGGATGTTAAATGGCCGATAACAACTACTGGGTTTTACCATCTCAAGCTTCAGTTGCCGCCGGATATGACGTGTGATCAATGCGTCCTTCAGTGGCACTATAAAGCAGGTAAGATGGTTATATATGAAAGGTCGTTATTTACGACATAGGATATGCAAACTTAATCAAAATTCGTCTTATTCGGTGATTAAATTACATAAAAAGATATCCTTTAATATTTTTCTTATGAATTATATTATATTATGAATAACATGACGTCACAATAAAAATCTTTTCACGGAATTCAGATATCAACAGACACCAATGGACATGCTGTTAAAATGAAACAATTACAATTTCCATCTCGTGTTGGCAGGTAACAATTGGGGCGTGGATGAAATAACCGGAGAAGGGTGTCTCGGATGTGGTGACCAGGAAACCTTTATTAACTGTGCAGACGTTAGCATATCCGGTACTGGAGGTCAAACTTCCGGACCACCACCCCAACAGACGACTACAACTAAGGAACCAACACCCCCAGCACAGACAACTGCACCGCTAAGTCCAGAATCCACTTCCATCTCATCACCAATCACGACACTGTTGCCAGGTAGTAGCTCGTGCCTGGCTGGTTACAGGACGCGTTGCCGGGGTGAGGGAGTATTTGACGAGTGTTGTAACACTCTCTGCCACAATCACGCCTGCAATCCGGCCTTTTGTACGTGCGACTGTGTTCCGGATATGACGTGTGAAGGCATAGGTCCCTTAAGGAACTTGCTATTTGCCGATGAGTATTGTTATCATCACTGTCTGGGAGGCTGTCCCGAGTTAAGTAACAGTTGCTTATGTCGCTTGAATTAGACAAACTATTCAAAAGCACGTATATTATGTATACATATGTATATGATGCTGCATAACTCTTGACACAGTTACCATAACACCTGTCATTGAAAGAAACCATGTAATATACTCAATCTATAATCAAAACATGTTGTTTGTTGTTATTTTCTGCTACCAATAGTAATAACAATACTTTTTTTCCAAATACTGCAAAGTCCAGTGAAAGCACTGCATAGTCAACGCCACTGTACGGTCTGAATATGGAAATATATTATCTAATTCTTTTTCATAGAAAAGAATAAATCAGGTCACTATTATATTTAATATCACTTGAAAAATGGTGTCCGAAATACAACGTGGCGAATGCCTATATCAACTTGAACATCAATACAGGCAGTCATCCTCCAGGCAAATTGTTAAAATGGGCGAAGTATTACGTACCTATTACATCCTCGATACTCCAAGGTTTACAATCACTTCTGATATCTGGTCCCCTGGAGTATGTCATAGCAGAATTAAATAATTGATTGGTCTCAGGAAAACAACTGACCGATCGCTAGGCTGATCCCTGTCCTTTGAAGGTTACAGAGGAACAACACCGAGTTCAAATTCCCGTCAGGTTTACCGTTACGCGACTACGAGATTATTTTGATGTACATAAAAAGGCTCAAACTAACTTGTCTTTTTGTCTTATTCACAAAACTTCCACAGAGCCGTCTGTTTTGCTTTAATATATTCCAGGTGTGAGAGAGCAAAATTGAGAGTAACCCCTGGAGTATCGATGATGTACATGTACCTATTATAGCTACGCGTTCGATATTTTCTGTTCATGAAGAGACTGTAACACACATTAATGTATCCGAGCATTAGTTTAAGTAGACAGCTTATATATGTGTACAAATGAACAATTCAACATACAGCTCTTTTACTTGTTGTATTTTTTAAGTTTTATACAATGCGTTTTAACACCATCGATGAATCGGAAGTGGACGAAATGGCAATATGTTTAAATAAAAATTACCTTCTATGGCCGTCCGCATTGACATACTAAATTTCCAAAACAAAAGTGCTTCCTTCTTCGTATTTGAAGCCCACATTGTTCTTTCCTTTTTCTCTGCATGATTGATGATGTAGGTTGCCTATCATTTATTAACACTTACTCAGTCTGTTTATCAAAGATAACAGCATTGCACACGTCCAACGGAAGCAAGTCAATACTAGTGGAATATCACAAGGCAGCGTACAGGGACCGATATTGTTTGAGAATAAAGAGAAAGATCACAATCGAAAAATCTAAATAGGCACGCTTATCGAAGCGTAGTTTTAAGAAGTCTCTTTTCATTTTGATTTGAGCGAAGATTACGGAAATTGACTGGGGTAGAAGAGCCTGTAGTTTCCGTATTTCAAGCTCGGAAGGGTATATAAGATCGACGCGGTCAATAAAATTCTTGTAATTTACAGAAATCATACTGTCGATATATTTGAATGTTAAATTGAAAGAATTGCAATTGGATAGATTTTTGTCTTGATTGCATATCAATAAATTTATCCTCTTATGAACACCAAAACAGTCGGCCAGACGAGGGCACAGTTTCTTCCCATATGAATGCCTACAGTCAGCTTACTGGTGGAAAGTCTTGCCACTGGGCTTGATAACGAACTCAACCAGGAACTCAATTATTCATTTTAGCCTTTGAAGTGCTTTTCAGAAAATATGCTCCAAAATAATTTGCAATCATATATTTCTATCGCTGTTTGACCTTCTTTTTGAGAAGAACCCTTTCATAATAAGAAAACGAATTAAAGGCGTTCCTCCTATTTGGTATGAGAAATTGTTGTGTTAAGGGTCTGTCATGTATCCGCACCGTTCCGTGCTCCATTCCATTCCGTGTGGAACTCCTCTGTTTCTGAATACCAATAAAGTCATTACTGTGTTGATTCACAAGATGGCCTCTTGTGTTGTTATTGAACCCCACGACAGATTCGGTAACACGTCGGTAAGACACTACAGGGTCAAAAAGTAAAAAAGCTTGATAGAAAAAACATATTAAAGAGGAGGATGTTCAAGGTCGATAAGATGTTCCTTTGAAATCTTCAAATTCCACAATCCAATTATTCCACTTACCGAACAGTCACAATACGGCAGTAACCCTGTTTAAATTGTACTAGGTTTGCATAAAGGCCTGGTTGAGTATCAAGATGAACCCGCGATAAAACGTTATTTGTAAGGATTCTGGCAAAATTCCACAGTCCAATACAGACGACGTACAAGTCCGTATCCTTATCCATTAGTGGGTATTCAGAAAGATTGTAAAAGAGAAGCGTGATTGATGCCACTGATGGATAAGGATACGGACCTGTACGTCGTCTGTATTGGACAGTGGAATTTTGCCAGAATCCTTACAAATAACGTTTTATCGCGGGCTCATCTTGATATTCAACCAGGCCGACTTTTTTGGTGTTCATAAGAGGATAAATTTATTGATATGCAATCAGGACAAAAAACCTTAGCCACTTGCAATTCTTTCAATTTAACATTCAAATATATCTATCGACAGTATGCTGTCTGTAAATTACAAGAATTTTATTGACCGCGTCGATCTTATATACCCTTCCGAGCTTGAAATACGGAAACTACAGGCTCTTCTACCCCAGTCACGTTCCGTAATCTTTGCTCAAATCAAAATGAAAAGACACCTCTTAAAACTACGCGTCGATAAGCGTGACTATTTAGATTTTCCGATTGTGATCTTTCTCTTTCTTGACAGTAACAACCCAGTTTTCAATGTTGATTCGGTCTGTATTTAAGAGTTTGTGGCAAGCATAACGTTATAACTTCAAGACTTCATCATGATATCAAAGATGTAGACTGCTGACGGACAAAGTTACAACACATGTTTTTAAAGATGCAGCTTAATGAAGAATTACTATTGACAAGGGTGCGTGATATAAGGGTTAATGTTCATGATTATGTTTATTAGTGTCGTTTTGTTGTCACTTCACCAGTTCTCGCTTTATGGACGTGACTATCTAGGATTTGACCTATATTTGATACAGAAGACATTTACCCTTCCGGAACACCTGGTCTTGTTTCATTGTATTTTTTCAATGGTCGCCATGCCTTTATTCAAATTTTGCCCTTTTATCGATTTTGAGTTCACACTTCGTTTACGCTTCGGTATTCTCCATTATTTTAAGGACCACTCTCCTACCAGTAAGAGTTTTGATTTAGTTTATATGTTTTTGGATAAAAGGGAGTGGTTATTCTACTTTAAAATCATTTCATAAATGTTGCCGTCAGTGGAAATGAGTTTAAATATCCTGCTAACATAAAACGCACTGGTACACTTATCAACGGATTTTATTAAACTTTAAAACTGCTGACGTTAAACTAGAAGAAAACAGCTAATTTTTCAGCAAATTGCTCAAGTGCCTATACAAGATTTATATCCCAGCTACGCCCCTGCATCAAGCATCTGCTTTAAGATAAAATTGATTCAATCTTTATGTTAATGCTGTAAAATTATTTCATAACTTTGCTTAAACTCCCAAACAATAAATTGAAAACATATTGCAATATATTGCCATTTCAAATATACCCGATGGCTGGCTGATGGTACAGTGAAGCGCCTACAGGTGTACATCAGTTTACAGTTCGTAGGCTTTGTAAATCTGCAGCATTTTCTGGTTTGTATAGCAACCATTCTTTGGAAGCTACATATGTAACAAGATTGTATCATGCTGGTGTGGACGACAAACTAGTGGCGGAGAAAACGGGTCATAATCCTGCTGCTGTGCCCTCATATAAAAGGACGAATGATGAACATATGGCTAATGTCAGTTCCTTAATATAATTGCAAAGTAAGACGGATCAAAGTGTTTTATAGCCAAAGAAACAAAACAAATTGTGTCAATGGAAAATTCGAGTGCACAGGAAATAAGTGTAAATACTGGAAATGTGTCTTTTACCATGAATTTCTGATACATATAAAATAATGTGTTGAAGTCAAGAAAACGTGAAATAACACCAACATATTTTAACAATGGATAATTTGGTACAGGGAAAATTAAAAGAAATCGTGAAGTTATGGAATTCAGTTGGTCTACATTTGAAGACTTTGGAATATTTACTAGCTTGTTCCTGTTTTATGAATTGTTTTCGTCAATAAACCTTTATTTTGGTAGTTGTTAATTGCTTTGTATTATATCCAGTAGAATGTTGAGGTATCGGCTTTGGCTGTAAAATAATTTACCTGTAGCTGGACAATAAGTTACCTGTAGCTGTACAAAAGTTACCTGTAGCTGTACAATAAGTTACCTGTAGCTGTACAATAAATTACCTTTAGCTGTACAAAAAATTACCTGTAGCTGAACAATAAGTTACCTTTAGTTGTACAATAAGTTACCTGTAGCTGGACAACAAGTTACCTGTAGCTGGACAATAAGTTACATGTAGCTGTACAATAAAGTACATGTAGCTGTACAATAAGTTACCTGTAGCTGTACAATTAGATTCCTGTAGCTGTACAATAAGTTATATGTATCTGTACAATAAGTTACCTGTAGCTGGACAATTAGTTACCTGTAGTTGTACAATAAGTTACATGTAGATGTACAATAAGTTACCTGTAGCTGTACAATAAGTTACCTGTAATTGTACGATAAGTTACCTGTAGTTGTACAATAAGTTACCTGTAGCTGTACACTAAAGTTACATGTAGTTGTACAATAAGTTACATGTAGCTGTACAATAATGTACCTGTAGCTGTACAATAAGTTACCTGTAGCTGTACAATAAGTTACATGTAGCTGTACAATAGGTTACCTGTACAATAAGTTACCTGTAGCTGTACAATAAGTTACCTGTAGCTGTACATTAAGTTACCTGTAGCTGTACAATAAGTTATCTGTAGCTGTACAATAAGTTACATGTAACTGTACAATAAGTAACCTGTAGCTGTACAATAAGAAGCATACAGATCTTAGCTCATATTTTATTTAAGGTATATAACAGTGTCTGTGATGTGATGTCACTCGGATGTTGTGAATACCCTTTTTTACTACTCCAAAATTTATGAAGACTTTTTTCAAATGTCGTTAGTTTTGGCGCTTGAATCTTGCTCTCGGGAAGGGAATTTCAGTGCTGCAGTAACAACCCGCTGAGTAAAAGAGTCTATTCTAATGTTTAGTCTGCTCCTTGATTTATTCAGGCTGGGTGAATCATATACATGCACTCTACTTCAGTTCTAAATCCTGCTGAATATCTCTGTCACCAGCAAACAGCAGGGCGTTCGAATCAATGAGATCTGGTACTGTAGGTCATTTAAGTATAGAACAAACAATAAAGGTCCCAGTACGCTACCTTGTCGTTTCCGCTAGTATTGACTTGCTTCCGTTGGACGTGTGACATGCTGTTATCTTTGAAAAACAGACTGATTAAGTGTTAATAAATGATAGGCAACCTACATCATCAATCATGCAGAGAAAAGGAAAGAAAAATATGGGCTTCAAATACGAAGAAGGAAGCACTTTTGTTTTGGAAGTTTAGTATGTCAATGCGGACGGCCATAGCCAGATACTTTTCTACCTGAAATAACCTGTTGCCATTTCGTCCACTTCCGAATCATCCATGGTGTTAAAACACATTGTATAAAACTTTTAAAAAACACGTAAAAGAGCTGTATGTTGAAATGTCTACTAAAACTAATGCCCGGATACAATAATGTGTGGTAAAGTGTATTAATGAACAGATGATAGGTACATGTACATCATCGATACTCCAGGGGTTACGCTCAATTTTGCTCTCTCACACCTGGAATATGTTATAGCAAAACTGAAGGCTCAGTGGATACCATTTTGTGTATGAGACAAAAAGACTAGCTAGTTTGATCCTTTTATGTAGTAGTCGCGTAACGGTAAAATTGACGGGCTTTGAAGTCTGTGTCGTTACTCTGTAACCTTCAAAGGACAGGTATCAGCCTAGCGATTGGTCAGTTGTTTCCAAAGTTGAGACCAATCAATTCTTTAATTCTGCTATGACATATTCCAGGGGTTCAGAGGTCAGAAGTGAGAGTAAACCCTGGAGTATCGAGGATGGGATAGGTAGTACTTCGCCCATTGTAAACATGTGCCTGGAGGATGTTTGCCTGTATTGATGTTCAAGTTGATATAGACATTCGCCACGTTGTATTTCGGACACCATTTTCAAGTGATATTAATTATAATAGTGACCTGATTTATTCTTTTCTATGAAAAAGAATTAGATAATATATTTCCATATTCAGACCGTACAGTCGCGTTGACTATACAGTGCTTTCACTAGACTTTGTAGGATTTTAGATTACGATTTTTTCGAGCACTATTTCGAGCAACATGTTTTGATTATAGGTTGAGTATATTACATGGTTTCTTTCAATGACAGTTGCAATGGTGTCAAGAGTTATGCAGCATCATATACATATGTATACATAATATACGTGCTTTTGAATAGTTTGTCTAATTCAAACGACATAAGCAACTGTTACTTAACTCGGGCCAGCCTCCCGGACAGTGATAATAACAATACTCATCGGCAAATAGCAAGTTCCTTAAGGGACCTATGCCTTCACACGTCATATCCGGAACACAGTCGCACGTTACAAAGGCCGGATTGCAGGCGTGATTGTGGCGGAGAGTGTTACAACATTCGTCAAATACTCCCTCACCCCGGCAACGCGTCCTGTAACCAGCCAGGCACGAGCTACTACCTGGCAACAGTGTCGTGATTGGTGATGAGGTGGAAGTGGATTCTGGACTTAGCGGTGCAGTTGTCTGTGCTGGGGTGTTGGTTCCGCAGTTGTAGTCGTCTGTTGGGGTGGTGGTCCGGAAGTTGGACCACCAGTACCGGATATGCTAGCGTCTGCACAGTTAATGAAAGTTTCCTGGTCACCACATCCGAGACATCCTTCTCCGGTTATTTCATCCACGACCCAACTGTTACCTGCCAACAGGAGATGGACATTGTAATTGTTTCATTTTAACAGCATGTCGATTGGTGTCTGTTTGTATCTGAATTCCGTGAAAAGATTTTATTTGTGACGTCATGTTATTCATAATAATGCGATGTACCCGTGTCAAAACTTTGAGACGACATATTGTATGACTTAACAATTGCGCAACAAGAAAAAAAATTAAGGATATCTTTTTTATGTAATTAAATCACCAAATAAGACAAATTTTGATTAAGTTTGCATATCCTATGTCGTAAATAACGACCTTTCATATATTAACATCTTACCTGCTTTATAGTGCCACTGAAGGACGCATTGATCACACGTCATATCCGGCGGCAACTGAAGCTTGACATTGTAAAACCCAGTAGTTATAATCGGCCATTTCAAATCCCCGTTTGTAAATTTCAGAACATGCTTATCCAAACAATCCTGAGTTACTGGTGTTGTTACGTCATTGTTGGCACATATTTTGAACTCGAAGAACCCCATGTGTGCAGCTGTGAGATCAATAGTGATATCGATTATCTCCCTTTTTCGTAGTTCCGGGCGATGAACCCAGTTGCGTATTTGCCGCCAGCCTCGTTTTCACGCTCCCCGTTATATGGGTCACCACACGTACCACATTTCCCGACATTACTCACCATTGTCTGGAGAAAAGAGATTCAACAATGATGACATGTCCTCAATTTGTAATGAAAGGAATAATCAAAAATGTCAAAACAGTACACAATTTATTGGACTAGAGCTAGATTTGTCTAAGCGGATTTAAGTTAGTCGATGTCTTAGTTATCATCACAGTACACCGAAGTGTTAAGGTCGATATCATACTTAGGTACAAATTCTAATTGAAACCGACCTTTGCCAAACGTAGAGCAATGGATGAAGCACCAGTTATTAAGAGTTACTAACGCCTTTTCCTAATAAATTTACACCGTATATTGTTACGAGAAAAAGCAAAATGATTAAATAAAATACTGTTTGATATCAAAGTCTATGCTGAATGAATATTGCATTTCTAAATTGTTCGTAATAAACATGTTCACAAGGATATATACTATAACAAGTTGCTCTATAAACAACACTTGCTCTGAAAAGTAAACAGAGCTACAAAATTGTATGTAATAATTAACTTACAATTTATCAGCCTTATAAACAGATAAGTGATGGCGAGACGCTAATATAGTGATTGCACTGAACTTTCTGCTATAAAGAGTAGGAAAACTAACAGATATGGCATGAGAGAGCCTAAATTGTAGTAACTTGCATAGTTATCATTTCTTACACAGAGTGATGGATATGTTCTCCAATAAAGGCAACAGACGATTGTTGAATTAAGCAGGAGTTTTTTTGTTACACATCTTTTTTAAGCATAACAGATTTTGTTCGGTTATAGGTTAGCTTCTAGATTTGTTTTATAACACGACTCATGAATACAGGCATTTGACTGAAGTCCTGTTTTTATAGGACAGCGAAGAATTCCTGCTTCAAATAAGAGCTGTATTCTATTCACCAAGTATTTACGTCTCCAGAGCTCTATTCTATTCAACATTTCTCGAATTTAAAAGACGAGACGTTGGTGACATTAAAAGTGATTTATCATCTGTAAAACAAGAAAGGCTGATTTAATATACATGGTTCAATAACTTATCCCTGAAGAATTCCTGCTTCAAATAAGACTACATACTAGGAATTATAAATACAATCTAACTATATACGCAAACATATGAAATTCCATAGAATTTTAATTTCAATATTAAACACGTTCGAAGGCTTTACTCGCAAACAAAAAATAAATTTATATAACATTGTGTTTTTTCAACGCCAAATTATCAATTTGTGGGATGACTATAGGTGTAAAACAAGGCTTTGTTGTATAAAATAAAGGTAAAAGGGCTTTAAAATTGCTTATTCAAAAACTTTACCATCAGTCGACAGTAAAGAAATTGCCTATAGAAAGATGGCAAATGTGTGTCATCGTTTTTCTAATGTCCATGTATTGGGACAAACTACTGTCAATAATAACATATCTAGAGGGATACAATCTGATTAAAATACAGATGTATATTTATAGTCAGATTGAGATTCGATCTCTCAATGTATGGTGGCGATGTCAACCCTGTCAGAGATTTAGCCGAGTTACAATATCTGTAAAACATCAGTTATTTCGGTCAAATTTCTTCTTATTTATCTACTTTATTTAAAACCTACATTGTTTATGGTAGCTAACCATACTTAAGGATACATTATTGGCTAACTGTACATTAATACCTAAGGTAAAACTCTATTGTAACTCATAGCCAACAAGAACGCCAACTGGAACAAATGCAGACCCCACATGGACTGGCATCCTGCCTAATTGACGCGCATATAGTACAAACTAACTATATTTGTTCTCACTTCTGTCCTGGATGATATAGAAAAATCTGGAAGGTTTTAGCCATATTGTACCACATATTATATTATGTACCATTAATTGCCTGCAATCCTTGTGTAACTGGTTAATATGGCACTGTGTGTAGTGACTTTGAAGTGCCCTAAACAAACACTATATCTACCCTGTTAAAATCTCTGATATTCCTGATATTCCAATTAGACTGCTATGTACATATATATAAAGCTGGCTTATTGGTTCAGCCTACCCTTCAGTGTACTACCTAAACTTAATATATTACATCTTCAATTTACATGCAGTATATATTAGAAATGTGTGTCTTTCTATATGGCAAGAGTTGTTAAAGGCAATGCCTGTGCCCAATCCTATTGTTAATTGCAACAGACAAATATATTTGAAATGATATAAGATAACTGTTTCAGACTAATGTACATACCGTCAGTGTAAATTACATTGTGCTGTTTACACACAAACTAACTCTATGTATAATGACCAAACCTGGTACAATGTGTTGGTATGCTATCATCATGTTTGACTTTTGTAAAGAGATAATTCAAACTAAAGCAAGCTGCCACTTATTATTTTGTTTACTTTCAGATCGTGTTTTTTTGTCAAACATTTTTATTATTTTAAAACTGTGTAACGAAAATCTAGAACCAACAAAAGCAGATTAATAATGGTTCCGACCGATTCATCACTGTCATCTTGTTTTCGTACTCTGTCTGGTTTTAGAGCAAATTACACCTGCCAATCACCTGAATTAATCTGTCTAGCAGAAATTTTTTTCCAAAACCAGACTGGTCACAGTGGTGAAATTCTTATTAACGTATTTTCAATAACAACTAAGCAATATTTATTTTAAGGCGGCACGTGCTTAAAACGTGTTTGGGGGTCGTGGTGGTGATGGGGGCTCCCCATGTAAAACACCTTTATCTCCCTATATTACTTTGGTGGATATAATCCCCTCATCATAATCAAAGCAATTTAATTGTATACCTTGCTTCACAAAGTGTAAGTTCAAGAGCAAAGTAGGAAATTTTAAGTTGTTTAAAAGTAAAGGCATTGGTATGTACTGATACATGCAAAATTTGGTGATTTTGTCAGAATGTCCAATCTTTCTTAAGGCTGGCACCACGCTACTAACCACTTTTTAAAGGGTTGTCCAGAAGCCTCCAAATAACGTAGAGCCGTTCCATTAACTAGTAGTACTTTGTTTGTAAAAATCAGAAAATACAAGCGTATTTAGGACATAAAAGAGAAACAAAATCTTTTCGGAGGGTAGGAGTGAATTTGGCGTATTTAGGACTTATACTATCTACCACAGATGTTTGTTGTTACACTTGGAAGTTCACTACTAGTATATGAATTAAATGTAGAAATCATATAAATCTTCTATTTTTACCAAAGTCCTAAATAATCTTCTTGATCAGAATCTCGTATTCAGCTATTGTACTACATCGCTTCCCATACATCTAATGATCGACATCCCGAGTCGTCTTCTGCCATGTTTCCTTCTTTGAGTGTTGTTTCATATTCCATGAAATTTAATATTTATTATTGATTAATGCACAGTCTACGTATTTCAGTCTGTGCCGAGTACTTATGAGTATTTAATCTACTCATCCAAATGTATGCCCGTTCTCCAAATATAGGAAGGTTTTACAAAATAAAACAGAACCGCACAATCCATTATCATGAAAAGATATCAGGGTTCGATTCCGCGACCTAACACAGGGAGTGGAACCATGAACTTCTGCGCCATAAAGAATGTATAAACTTACCGAAAACCCTCCACAGAACAATAGTTGGGTAGAAAGCGGTTTTGTTTTAAACATATTTTATTGCCTTTTTTACATAGTAATGGAATTGGGCACAAGTTTTACAACTTATATCAAGCCCTTTCCGGTCATCCCCCGGGTAAAAACGCCACACTGAGGACCGCCCGGGGGGCTCAAGCATTCGCCCGTGTCCCCACACCGTCTGACAGAGAGCTAGCAGTAAAAGAACCTCCTTCATCACGTTTTTACAATATGTGTATAATGTGGAAAATGCCTGACTTTTATAGGTTTAAACAAGATAGAATCGATAGGCCATTTCTGATTTCAGATATTGAAATTAAATAGAAGATTAAAATCGTGTATTTTAACATACATACATACATACATACATACATACATACATACATACTTACATACATACATAATTAACATACCTACAATGTATATAACATACATACATTGCATACATACATACATACATCCATACATACATACATACATGCATACATACATTCATGCATACGCATGTACACATGTTGCATATACATGTTCATGCATACATACATACATACACGCACGCATGTATGTATACATTCGCACATAGTCATGTATGTCCACCCGCAGTCACACATACATACATACATACATATATACATACATACTTACTACATACATACATACATACATACATACATACTTACTTACATACATGCATAATTAACATACCTACAATGTATATAACATACATACATTACATACATACATACATACACACATACATACATACATACATACACGCACGCATGTATGTATACATTCGCACATAGTCATGTATGTCCACACGCAGTCACACATACATACATACATACATACATACATACATACATACATACATACATACATACATACATACATACATACATACATACATACATACATACATACATACATACATACATACATACATACATACATACATACATACATACATACATACATACATACATACATACATACATACATACATACATACATACATACATACATACATACATACATACATACATACATACATACATACATACATACATACATACATACATACATACATACATACATACATACATACATACATACATACATACATACATACATACATACATACATACATACATACATACATACATACATACATACATACATACATACATACATACATACATACATACATACATACATACATACATACATACATACATACATACATACATACATACATACATACATACATACATACATACATACATACATACATACATACATACATACATACATACATACATACATACATACATACATACATACATACATACATACATACATACATACATACATACATACATACATACATACATACATACATACATACATACATACATACATACATACATACATACATACATACATACATACATACATACATACATACATACATACATACATACATACATACATACATACATACATACATACATACATACATACATACATACATACATACATACATACATACATACATACATACATACATACATACATACATACATACATACATACATACATACATACATACATACATACATACATACATACATACATACATACATACATACATACATACATACATACATACATACATACATACATACATACATACATACATACATACATACATACATACATACATACATACATACATACATACATACATACATACATACATACATACATACATACATACATACATACATACATACATACATACATACATACATACATACATACATACATACATACATACATACATACATACATACATACATACATACATACATACATACATACATACATACATACATACATACATACATACATACATACATACATACATACATACATACATACATACATACATACATACATACATACATACATACATACATACATACATACATACATACATACATACATACATACATACATACATACATACATACATACATACATACATACATACATACATACATACATACATACATACATACATACATACATACATACATACATACATACATACATACATACATACATACATACATACATACATACATACATACATACATACATACATACATACATACATACATACATACATACATACATACATACATACATACATACATACATACATACATACATACATACATACATACATACATACATACATACATACATACATACATACATACATACATACATACATACATACATACATACATACATACATACATACATACATACATACATACATACATACATACATACATACATACATACATACATACATACATACATACATACATACATACATACATACATACATACATACATACATACATACATACATACATACATACATACATACATACATACATACATACATACATACATACATACATACATACATACATACATACATACATACATACATACATACATACATACATACATACATACATACATACATACATACATACATACATACATACATACATACATACATACATACATACATACATACATACATACATACATACATACATACATACATACATACATACATACATACATACATACATACATACATACATACATACATACATACATACATACATACATACATACATACATACATACATACATACATACATACATACATACATACATACATACATACATACATACATACATACATACATACATACATACATACATACATACATACATACATACATACATACATACATACATACATACATACATACATACATACATACATACATACATACATACATACATACATACATACATACATACATACATACATACATACATACATACATACATACATACATACATACATACATACATACATACATACATACATACATACATACATACATACATACATACATACATACATACATACATACATACATACATACATACATACATACATACATACATACATACATACATACATACATACATACATACATACATACATACATACATACATACATACATACATACATACATACATACATACATACATACATACATACATACATACATACATACATACATACATACATACATACATACATACATACATACATACATACATACATACATACATACATACATACATATGCACGCACGCACATATATATGCACCCACACACATACATAGTTTACATGCATACGCACATACACATCTCAACATGCACACACAAACGGATATACGCACACATATATATGCACAAACATACACACACACGCAGATGCGCTTGTATGCTGTAAGCATATTAGTCATTAAAGGTATACACTATACAATTTGACATTGAGATATAATATTCTTATACAGTTAGTAATTTTGCATTGTGAGATTTTTTACTTGTACAGTATATTATTTGGCATTGTGATATGTTATAGGTATATAGTAAACAATTTGGCCTGGTGATATGTTATAGTTATAAATTATACAATTTTGAATTGTGAGATGTTATACTTATACAGTAAATTTGGCATTTTGATACATGATACTTGAACAGTACACAATTTGGCTTTGTGATATATATGTTATAGTTATAATTACCCAGTATACCATTTGGCATTGTAATACATTATAGGTACATGTATACAGTATAAAAACTGGAATTGTGATACATCATAGTTACAGTACACAATTTGGTATTGTCATATGTTATACTTGTACAAGTTTACAATTTGACATATAAACAGAGGAAAACAATAAAAATCTTTTTACTTTGTAAGAACTTGTTTGTATTTTATGCGGATATGCACACGTTTGTACACTGCTACACATACACATGTTTATAAACATATACTCGCATACAGGGCTATACATGTTCATGTTTAATATACATATTCACATATACATATAGACATGTACTATACTCAACAAATACATACATGTAACTTCTCACAATCTAGGGAGGTCAATGTTTTAGGAGTTGAAACATTTCAACAGTGTATATTATACCCTTTTTGGGTGTATAAAGCACATGTATATTAGCAAGTTATTAGCACATGTATATATTAATGTGTAGAAAGGGCTACACAAACATATAAAAAAGACAACAATATTTAATTAGTGTAATTATTAAGGGTATATGGGTGACCAACTGTTTGAGGTTCATTCACTTGGCTTTGGTTTTCAAATAATTTTGGTGGGTTTTTTTGCACTTAACTTAATAGGTTTTTCCATTCATTTCAAGTTTTGTTGATTTTTGGGATTTGCATGTTTTTTTGTGACAAGGTCAATTCGTATGTAAATGTTTCAGTTAGGTATTCTTTCAATCCTATTATTGAGAGATTTCCTGTTTTCTTTGAATTACAGAATATGTAGTATTTAGTGTAGGTAATGATGATGTTAGTTGGTTTTGTTTCATTAGTTTCTCCTGTGACCTCAAATAGAATTGTACTTATATCAAGGTCAATATTTTTACCAAGTTTATTATGAATCCATCTTCTAAGATTTTCCCATAAGTGTTGGGTGTTGATCGATGCAATTCCAAAATAAGTGTTCTATTTTGTCAGGGTGTGCTCTACAGAGTGAACAAGTATCAGAGTCTTTAATACCAATTGTTTTTAAGTACGAATTAGTGGTAATAATCCGGTTCAGGATTTTATATTGGAACCATTGGATTTTTGTTTCTTTTGTGGTTAGGAAGGGTAGTTGATGTATTTCGGTAACATTACTTACACTTAATCTATCATCTGATTTCCATTTTTGTTCTGCTGTATTTTTACATGTATTTTGTTTATTCAATAGTGTGGTTTACATTCTGTACTTCCCTTGATGGATTTTAATATTATTTGTAGGTGAAATGGAATGAAGGGTCTGGGGTGGTAATTCTCTGATTTTGTTAAGTCTATATTCAGTGTATGTGCAGCTTTTGTTATTGATTCACAGATGCTTCTATATTGGAGAAAGTTGTTTGAGTGTATAGTATATTTCTGTTTGAATTCTTCAAATGAGAGAAAAGTGTTATCATTTTGCAGAATGTCATTTACAAATTTTACTCCTTTGACATGCATGTCTTTATAGAAGAAAGAGGAATTATTCATCAAAACATTTGAGTTATACAATAGTGTTGATTCTTGAAAATTTGTAAGTGTTTTGGGAGGATTGTTTTCTGTGATGGTTACCCAAGCTTCAAGAACATCTTTCCAGAATTTATTGGTTGTTTTGATAGGCTTAAAGTGGTCTACATTGAATTGTGATATATTGTGTGTGCAAGTTATTTCCGCTTTAAACAAATTAATCCATTCTTTTGGTTTTGCTGTGAGAAGCCGTCTAATCCAAGTTGATTTGAGGCTTGTAATACATTTATCTAAGTCAATCATTTTTAATCCTCCGTCTTTATAATCTTTCACTAGAGTTTGTCTTTTAATTTTTTCTTTGTTTGACTGCCATATGAATTTGAAAAATGAAGTGTTTAAGTACTGAATTGTGTTTTTGCTCGGGTTAGGTATTGCAATGAACAGATGTGTTATTTTGGGTGTATGGTACTATTAATTAGCACATTGTCAGGCCTGGGGTATGGACTTGTCCGTAAAAACACGAGGATGTTTATAATTAGTATCAGTTTAACAGATACATTGTAATAAGTATATTAAGTTGTAAAGCTGGCCTAGCGTACGTGGAATTGTTCACATTGCACCTGTTGTTGCCAGGAGCCCCCAGGTTTGGTTCGCAGTAATACGCATCCCAAGTAGATTTATTTTTCAATCAGAATGATAAATCGCTGAAGGCGATGAGGACGACGACGAGTGGCAAGCTTATGTCGGATACACGTTATCAATTGATGACGTCACTGATGGTATTGCTGTGGGTAGATAGTCGTAAACGTATTTTGCACATGAACTCTTTTCATAACTATGTAACCTCTTTTAACTGGGAATACTCAATAATTAGATCTCACACCGGAATTGGATGGTCTATTTAGCGGCTGTTATTTGGTAATTCAAATGGATATGAGCAAATAAATGGCGTTTACAAAAATCTAATCATAAAAAAGGGTGAGGAACAATTTTAAAAAAAATCCTCATAGTAGTATTTGAAGATTATTCAGCATGTGTAACATTTAGACATACCTGACGATAATTTGTTTTTTCTCTTTCCATATTCTGTCTTTACTATGAGCTTTGATGCCAATACATATACATTTCGTCTTGACAATATTTGGCTTTAATCCCGAGTATTTTGCATACTGATCTAGTTGATTAAGTGTAGTTCTGAGAGATCTAACCGTACCATCTATAGTGATCAGTGGCGGACTCAGGGGTGTTGACCTAGTTGCCCGGGCAACACCCTTTTTGTGTCCAAAACTAATCTGGACTTAGGTTTTTGAAGATTTTCCTCTTTTTCATATGGGATTTTCTTCTCATATCAACCATCCTGTGAACTATATATATGATAGATAAACCTGTATTTTCACCTGTGGTTTCATGTACACATGATCACATAAGTAGTATACATGTACGACCGACATGACAATTATAATTTATTAGGTTTTTTTAGTCTTATTCTGATTTTAAAGTTTTGGGCAACACCCAAAATTAGTTCCTGTTTTCCTATTTTGAAAAAAATACTATATTGTATTACACACAGACTAGCATTTCTGTTTAAAGTTTGTATCATTTTCACATTTCTTATATTATTTAGAATATTAAAGTATTAAAATAATCACTTACGTGTACCTTTATGTAAATATGAAATTATAATGTTTGTGGAATTTAAACTTCTTTATATGATGTTAACATGCACGCGTCAATTCAAACAGCACTACGATTTCAGATGCAAATATATATATATAATTAGTACACGAATAAATGAAACGAACCTACCCGAACCAGCCCCTTGTGTACAATTGGATGTTTTGGTACGAACGCGCCTATAATGATAATTTCAATTTCCTGTTTAAGATGGAACTCCAGACTGATACAAAATAACAGATGAACGTCCGTGTAAAGTAAGTTGTGTTACATATATCAACATTTATGTTTAAAAGCACCTTCTGAAAGATACAGACACTGATCACCGTGATATTTCCCCCATTTAACACTCAACAACTCTTGTGTTTTTGGGTAGGCCTAGTCCTGCTCCGGACAACGTTACGAATCCGGAGTTAA
Source organism: Mizuhopecten yessoensis (assembly GCF_002113885.1). Taxonomy (NCBI): domain Eukaryota; kingdom Metazoa; phylum Mollusca; class Bivalvia; order Pectinida; family Pectinidae; genus Mizuhopecten; species Mizuhopecten yessoensis. The sequence continues at coordinate 24,093 of NW_018480058.1, read as the reverse complement.
CAAATTACAATAGAAATTATATCTAAATAAATTACTTTTTTTCATAATTTCGAAGGTTATGTCATAGATAGGATGCATCAACAAAAGCCGACATCATCACATAGCTTGAGCTGATATCCTTGCACGGTTGCAGAAAAGGGCCACAGTAACATTGTGCACAGGCGCTTGGTATTTAAAAAATATGTAAGTAGTGCCAGTGAATTTTGGATTCTAGCTCAGGGTATGAAATACCAGATACAAGCGCCTGTGCATTTCAATTGCACGGAAGTCTGACGTTTAATCAATATAAGTATAACAGTCTGTATATATATATATAAAAAAACACTGTATACTATAAAAAAAAACACTATATATAGGGTATTTTTTATATATACAGGCTGTTATACTTATTAAACTTCAGACTCCTGTAGTGATTGTAAAGAAGTACATGTTACTCATGATTACCATACAAGAATGAAAGTATACCACAAAACTGATTATACAACAATTTACTCTGCAGGAGTACAGTACACAGTCTGTAAATTCAACTGAATATTGAGGATATTGCAACTAAACAAAGAAAAATAATCACTTTAAATATAATATGTAAACAAAGCTTGAAAAATGATATAACGTTGTAAATATTATATATGAAATGGAGTTTTTGTGGCATTCTTACATCCATGACTTTCTAATTCATGATCAGCTGAAAACTTTTACTAAATTGAGTCAAACTCAAGATTAGAAACATTTGTATTTTTTTATGGAGGAGAGAGCTAGCTCTCCCAACACAAATCAATGCTGTGGGGGGAAATGTTCTGTTTTTAAATGATGATATCATCATCAGTAAATTGTTTACAACATTGTCAAAGAGAAATTGTTATAACAAATTTAAAATTGATAGCCATAACAATGAACATGATATTAGTATTAAGGCTTTCAGACTTGTTCTTATACAGTACCAATGATTTGAAATCAGGAATTGTAGCTTAGTTTGATTGAATAGGTTTTACAGTAAGATAAATTTTTTAGATAGAATTTATGGATGTTCCATGCACAATGTCCCTGCAAAAACAGATTAAGCTAGAAATAGCATTTGATGCATTAACATTTTTTTTCAGATATTGATGTTTTTTAAAAGATGGAGTACCAATTCAATGCAGAAAGCACGTTTCCATCAGATAAGGAAATAACTGAACTGACCAGACAACAACTGACCAAAGAGCTCATGTGTACACTCTCGACAGATGAGACCTCTACATCAGAAAAAGAAACAGAAGGACAGGAGACTGTCAAGTCAAACAACAAAGAACTTGTTTGTGATGTCTGTGGTAAGTTGTTCATCAAACCAAGGAAACTAAAACTGCACGCCAAGACTCACTCCACAGAGAAGCCATTCAAGTGTGGTGTGTGTGGTAACGGGTTTAAGTCCTCAGGAGACCTTAAGAAACATCTCATGATACACACCGGAGAACGACCCTTCACCTGTGAAATCTGCGGAAAAAGCTTCTCCAGGAAGGGTACTTTACAGAGCCATGAAATAACTCATGGAGACTATAGGGCATACAAGTGTGATGTTTGTGGCAGGGGGTTTGGACAGAAAAGGGCATTGGAGGTACATACAAGGATACATACAGGGGAGATGCCATTCAAGTGTGACATTTGCGGGAAAGGGTTTAGACAGTCAGAGTGTATGAAGCGACACGTCATGATCCATACTGGAGAACGGCCGTACGATTGTGATATATGTGGGAAAAGTTTTACGCAGGCGGGACACATAAGATCTCACCGCAGGACACATACAGGCGAGAAACCCTACCACTGTGAACACTGTGGTAGGGCATTCAACCATAAAGATGGACTGAAGCGCCATGTCCGAATTCACACTGGAGAGAAACCTTATGAGTGCCATATTTGTGGACGAGCATTCACTCAAACAGGGAGTCTAAACACGCACTATAAGGTACACAAAAAACAACCTGAACCAGGCACACTGGAGAGAAACCTTACAAGTGCCATATTTGTGGACCAGCATTCACTTGAACGTGGAGATTTAACACAATCTATAGACACACAACAGCCCAGCTAGACCAGACTGGTTGTACTGAAAAATGGGGTGCACATAGACATGTCGAAAAAGTAAAAACAAACATTCTGTTATATATGATGCGACAGAAAATTGTAATGGTGTTACCTAATGGGAAGATGACTTGATAATTCTTGCTGTATCTTGATTTTATATAGTGATATTCTCTCTATACATGTCGAGGATAAATGGGAAAAATAACTTCAGCATTTGATATGGCAACTATATATATATCATAATGGAATTGTTTCACATTCAATGTTTGATGAAATTATGTAAACAGTCAGTATTAGGCAGTAGTCCTTTTTTACCTTTTTTTCCTTCTTTTTGTATGCCAAACGAAAGACAGGACTTATTGTGTTATCGTGTGAGTGGGCGGGCGGGCATGCACATTGTCCGCTCGATATTTAGAGTTTTCAACAGATTAACTTCAAACTTCATGGGAAGATTAAATATAATGATGAGAGCCCAAACAAGTTATATATCAACCATCATCCGACTGGCTTCAAACTTCATGGGAAGGTCAATCATTATGAGGGCTCAGACAAATTTGATAAACGCCATTATCTGACAGTCATTTAGGGAGTTATGCCCCTTTATTCAATAGCTGAAACAATGTCTGCTTTACACCATGTGCAATTTTCAACACATTACCTTCAAACTACAAGATTTGCCAAGGGGTTGTATCCCACCACGGCGCCACCAAGTCCATAACATGGGTTACAACACATAAATTTATGTGATCATTAGACCAAGTACACATATTTACATGGATCAAAGTTAATCCTATGAAGTAGTCTTGATCTTTGGGACCTGGAAATCAATTGTTGTGTTAGTAAGATTGTATACTTACCTCCCCTTGTGTCAGGTTCAAAAGAGGGTACAAGTAATTTATGATATTTAGATTTTTAGGTCACCTGAGCTTTGCTCAAGTGACCTATTCCAATCGCTTTTCGTCCGTCGTCCGTCGTGCGTCGTGCGTAAACTTTTACATTTTCAACTTCTTCTCAAGAACCAGTGGATGGATTTTTTTCAAACTTGGTCAGAATCATCCTTGGTAGATGAGGCTTCAAAATTGTAAAATTGGGATTCCTACCCCAACCCCTGGGGCCAGGGCGGGGCCCCAAAGGGAAAATTA